>NC_135433.1:54172765-54472765 GCF_051991255.1 Vanacampus margaritifer
GCAATGGATCTTTGTTTCACGCAACCAGGATTAATAGTGCAGGCATTGCAGTGCATTTTCATTGAATGAATATAATTTAGTCAAGAGGATAAATTATGACCCATGTTTATACCGCTGTCTTTAGTTGCAAGCAGCTAAATGTTGAGCAATTGTCTCAATCTTAACGACTGTCTGACTCAGTAAAATAGAAAACGTCTACTGTAACTGAAGGACTGTATCACACAAGACCCGTTTTAGGGGCAATGCCATAGATTAAGCATATTAACTATCCCTCTTGTTAAATGCTTCATCTCATCTTTCGAATAAATGTGGTGACTAGATTTATAATAATCTTTAGTATATGCACAAACTTTAGGTTCTAAATGCTTTTCTAGTTTGCTCCAGCATCTGGCATATATCCCGTTGATTGCAAAAAAAATAAATAAATGCAAAACTGCTTAATGATGAAGACCACCTATCTTTGGTAAATGAACTTTAGCACATTAGCCCATCAATGGCGGGAGCTACTTCTGCCGCGAGCGCTCGACACTTGTCTCAAGCTTCTACTTCGAGTGTAACATCACTAAGTAACAGCGAAGTAAAGCTAGTAAATATTTATGACCACCCGCCAAAAGGAACTTTAACCCGCATCCGGCAGGTGTCAATTTTAGAGCCGCTGTATATATGCACATGTATGTGTGCGTCTACTGTATATATGGATATCATTGCTGTCCTGTGAAAAACACGTTTCCATTTTTAGGTCGCGGGCTGCTCTCCGGTAGCGATCCTTCTTGGCGGCACGGCTTGTATCACGGTGCGCTTTATAGTCTGGAAAATATGGTGGAAGTGTTTTTCACAGGACAGCGACAATATGTATATGTATGTCTGTATGTATGTAATAATTGTTTTTTTTTTAAAAATAGGTTGCTGATGTATCCAGTTCAAGTGAGGATTCATCAGCAGAGGAATATGTTCCAGATTCTCACAGTACTTCGGACACTTCCTACATTGAACCTGTTTCAGAAATTCTGAAATCCGAAGGTATTCCAGTAATGAGCTATTAGAAAACTGCTCATCTTTAAGATGAGAGGTAGTCATGTTTTAAAGAATAATATGTTCAATGTTCACTGACTCTTTTGCATCTGGTTTCATGTCTAACTTATCCATTACAAAGATGTGCTTGACCTAGATAACCTGTTCACATAAGAAGCATTGTTTTATTAACATACCAGTTTCAGTCTGTCCTAAAGTTGTAACATGGTGCTCAAGGATCAGGTATGACTTTGCATTTCACAGTATTGTTATGCACAACAATGCGACCTTATATCAGGTAAGTCATTACACATCAATGTCATTTCAGTTTGTGTAACGCCAGAATGCCAGAACTTTCAAGTCACTTCAGTGACATGGTTGCTGTGTGTTGTGTAAACTTTGTCCTTGTAATGTGAGTTGGTCCTCATAATTACCATTTTTGCCATGGGCGTGGCTTATTTAGCTCATTATCTATGTCCTCATAATTACTGTTTTTTCAGGTTTTTCTTTTTTTTGTGCGTTGAGTTTTTTCAAGTTTTGAAGTGAAATTTCCCTGGACGACCCCAAAAAAAATTTTTGGGTGCAAGTCCCATCTCTCTGGCATTAGCGGAAAGGGGTGTCCCCGTAATACACAATTAAACAGGTTTGGAAAAAATGTCCTCATAATACACAGAGGCAAACCTGTGCGTGCGTGCGTGCGTGCGTGCGTGCGTGCGTGCGTGCGTGCGTGCGTGTGTGTGTGTGTGTGCTCTCTCAAAGCAGAATCTGTTCTCACGAAGGACACAAAGAAGGAATTTAAGACAAAACAAGGTACCAGCTTAGGTTAAGGTCAAATTATACTGAGTTCAACACTATTTCACCTACTCTACACATCTATAAAACATTTCAACATGGTTAATTATATGAAATAAAGAACTAAAAATGTTAATAATGTATAACAGGCGGAAAAATGATTTTGACCGCATTTCGAGTGCTCATCTTTTCAGTTTAGCGTGCGGCTGTCTGCTGGCAAGTAGCTAGTGTACTTGACGTCTTTTGTGAAAGTTTACTTTTGCGATGGAGGTGCAAAAGCTTACAGCACCTGGTATACCCAGGTGGTCTCCCATGCATTTATTAACCAGGCCCGACTTTGCTTAGCTTCCGAGATCGGACGAGATCGGGGTTCTCAGGGTAGTAATGCTGTAAGCCAAGAAAAGGCCTACAGTTGACTCTTTTAAAGGTTACACTCGTCCAAAATTGTGGCAGGAAAACCATTTTGACTGCATGTTCAGCTCTCATCCTGTCAGTTTAGCGTGCGGCTGTCTGCTAGCAAGTGTATTTGACGTCTTTTGTGAAAGTTTACTTTTGCAATGGAGGTATAAAAGCTTACAGCACCTGGTATTCCCAGGCAGTCTCCCGTCCAAGTACTAACCAGGTCCAACCCTGCTTAGCTTCCGAGATTGGGCATTCCTTTTTTTTTTTTTTTCTCTCTTTTAATATAAAATACAACACAGAAATAACACACTAAATTACAAAGCTACAATAAGCATGGTGAACAGCATATCTCCCAAAGGACAGGCAGAGATGAAAAGCTTCCCAGTTGATCCCACCAGCCGAATCAGCCCTCTGGGCATCCCGACAGATGGGCCCGAAAAGCAGAAACCAGGGCTCGTCCATGTCCTCTACATCAAATGCCGGCGGTGGGAGTCTCAATCCCAATCTCCTGACGAGGAGGTCCTGCAGCCAGGTCCAGAAGCACCGCACCACCGGACACCGGAACGTGAGGTGGAGCAAATTTTCTGGAAATCCTCCGCACAATGGACAGTCTCGACCAAACCTGTCGGGCTGAATACTGTGCAACATACAACATGTAAAAACGAGTCGATGTCGCAATTTAAAGGCAAAATTACTAACCTGGGGTGGGGTATACCAATTATAAATATTGGCCCAAATGGATGCAGTATCTTGCTCAGGGAATACTTGTGACCACCTATGTTCGGCAGTGGGGCGCCTAACTACCTGGGTCAATAGCAAATTATATAAAACACGAGTCGGTGTCCCTGCCAATCCCATCAACCCCTTCCCCTTAACCCAAACGAAATTATGGGGTGACTCACCGTCAATCCCTCCCTCATATGCGTCGTGAACAGGCGGTGCACTCCCATAGAGTGTGCCCCACCTTCTCAAGATGCAAGCCCGTACCTCACTCACCTCCCTCACCACTTCGGTCCTCCTAAACCTAAGACCCGCCCCTCTAAACTTACCCCTGATAGACTCCACATCGAACCCACCTGCAAAGTCTAACAACTGCCCAACCTGTTTTATACCTGCCCTTTCAAAAGACCCGCTGAACATGCTCTCCCTTCTCTCAGAAGGATGAGAGAGCATGTCAGGATTAAAACGCAAGGGCATTTGCCCTAGCTGCCACAGGGAGCAAGGGGCCGCCACAACAAACAGGCGCAGTCTAGCCCACGCCTCAAACACTTCCCTCTCAAAAGGCGGGACCAGATCCAGGGCAGCCCGCTGGGGAAGCATACACAAATTATAAATACCATACTCAACCAACTTTTCAACCTGCGATGCAAAAAAGTCCTTCCACGCCGCATCGAAGCTGGTGTCGAGGAACTTTTTAATTAACTTGAGACTCAAAGCATGCTTCCTAACCACCAAGTCAATCAGTTTAAGCCCTCCCCGATCATACGGACCAATCAAAACATTATGTGCAACAAGTGCACGCTCACACCGCCAGATAAATTTACTGACAGCAACGCTAAACTTATTTGCAAACACCCCCGGAAAGTCATACACAGCAAGAGCATGAACAAGCTTAGACAAGCACAGTGCATTTACAACCAACACCCTACCTAAATGAAGACCACACATTTTCCATAGATTCATACGGGTACACACACTATACCAGCCAGACCACAAACAATCACGACAGGTCACCTCATCCCTACCCAAGGGCACACCAAGAACCCTGTAAGAATCCCCTGCATCCCTGACGCCCCAAACATTCGGTGGGGCCACAATGCCTCCGCAGTAGGACACAGACGTCTTATCAAAATTTATCTTTGCTCCTGAGGCAAGGCAATAGACATTTAGGATGTGGAGAGCCACATTGATGCTCCGCACATCGCGCAAAACCAAATTGGTATCATCCGCATTTTGAAAAATCTTATATTCCCTACCAAATGGACTCACGATTCCATTCACAGCCCCGTCCCTCGAGCATAGCAACCAAAGGCTCGGCCACTATACTATAGAGGAGTGCACTCAATGGACACCCCTGCCTTACCGACCTCCGCAAAGGGAAGCTATCCGACAGGAGTCCATTACACTTCACACGGCTAACCGCACTGGAATACAAAAACTTAATCCGGTTTACAAAGTCATTTTTAAAGCCACATTTCTCCAAAACACGGTAAAGAAAACAATGCTCGACCCTATCAAATGCTTAACTGAAATCAACTGAAACATGAATCCCACCAGAGACATGCATCTCCTTCGACAAAAACACTTTAAAGAGAGTATTGTGTCAGAAATGTCCCGCCCCGGGACACAATACCCCTGTGTACCGGCAACCACTTTATCTATCACACCTTTCAACCTATGCGCCAATACTTTTGCCAATATTTTATAATCCGTGTTAAGAAGACTTATTGGTCTGTAATTGGCCAGGCACCGCTTATCATTTTTTTAAAAAAAATCTGAGTCACAATACTCAGAAAAAAAGAGTCCGAAACCCGACCCTCTCTCTCAATATCGCGAAAAAGAGTATGGAGAATCAGGGCTAACCTGTGAGCGAAAACACAATAAAGCTCTGCACTCAACCCATCCTCTCCTGGACTCCTACAGACATTGAGACCCCTAATTGCTGCAAAAACCTCTGCCAAGAAAATAGGCACGTCACAGCTGTCAGCGTCACTAGAGCTAAGAGACACATCAAGCGCACCTAGTGCCTGACTACAGCTTACCTCATTTATCCCTTCACTATCAAATAAATCAGAATAAAAACTACCTACAATATCCAAAACCTTATCCAATTCACTATGTAATCTACCTGACTCATCCAACAGGCTATCCAAATATAACTTGCTCTGCCTGGACTTCTCCAAACCAAAGAAGAAAGCAGTGGAGCGCTCCCACTCCACCGCATACTGGGCCTTGGATCTAAGTGCCGCCCCCCTAGCCCGACTAACCTGTATATTCCTGAGCTCCTCTTGCAGCTCCAAATACTCAGGATCTACCGGGCCTACACCAGAGGTGGTGGCAAGTCCCTAGAGGTGGCTCCGGACAGTACGATCCCTGATGGACTCCTCCCACCTCCTCTGCTTACTATAACGGAGGCACAGCTTTCTAATTCTAGCCTTTGCCTGTTCCCACCAATCAATCAAAGAATCTCATACTTCCATTTCACCATCAAGACAATCAAAAAGGTGCTCCATTTTATTTACAAAGGTGGAGTCGGCAAGCAGCATATTATTAAAAACCCAGACCCACCCATTCCTCTTACCGCCCAGTAAGTCAAGGTTGACAGAGAAAAGGGAGTGATCACTCCAGCCCACATATGCATAGGAGCTGCCACTAATATATTTCCATAAAGCACTCGAAACAAAACACAGATCAATCCGAGACTGGAGGAGGACCCCCCATACCACCTGATGCCGGTAATAGTCCCTTCTCAGGGGGTTGAGACCTCTCCAGACTTCGGACAGATCAGCAGCCACTGCAGCATCAATTAAATAACCTCTACTAACATCATTCCTAAATGTGTTGTTCGGACCGAGATCGATTTTTGACAAAGCTACATTAAAGTCACCAATCAAAATAGAGGAATCGGTAACATAAGGGAAAACGGAACTGAAGAAGGTTTTCCTCTCCATCTCCTCACTAGGCGCATAAATATTAATAAGGCGGAATTTAGTGAAGCCACGCTGAAAATCAATCACAATAAAGCGGCCATGTGGGTCTGCATGCACTAGAGAAGACACGTCGAAAACACCCGGCTTGACTAGTACAGCCACACCACGGGAGTTTACAGAGCCCAAAGCACAGTACAAATCACCAATAGCCATAGCCTCCACCATGCGAAGATGCTCCGCCTCCCACCACGTCTCCTGGATACACAGCACGTCCCAGGTGGTGTTGTGAAACACACTGTGCATCTTGACCCCACTTCTCAAGCTCCGAGCATTAATGGAGACTAGGAAGAGCATCATTAGGAAGGAGAAAAAACAAGGAGCTGACCCATCATCCTGAAACCAGACTACCGTTTACACATCCTATTCATCTTCGACGGAGCAACCTCATTCTCTTGGGGAATAAAGCCCATAGGAACAGTTGTGGCATCAACAGTGGCAGAATCGGAACGGGCAGCGCTGCATGAAAGGAGACTTTCACCCTGCAGCCCTGGCCGCCGATCACTACCAGGCTGGGACTCACAGAGCTCATCGACACGTTTCGACCCAACCCTCCCGGTTAGTGATCTGGACCTGTCACTACTCCTAGACAGTGGCTGCCTATGCGGCGCCCGACCCCTGCTACCCGCCCTCGAGCGCTGAGACTTAGGAGTCTGGCCTGACTTCAGTACCATCTCCCCCGCTTCAGGGGTAAGGTGTGGAACCAGATCCACACCCATCCCCTCCCTGGTCCAGCCCCCGCCACCACGACATTAGAGATAGGGCAGGACACTGCCCCCCCTGCTCGGGGGCAGGACTGTTAGACCACAGGCCCACAGTTGACTCTTTTAAAGGTTACACTCGTCCAAAATTGGGACGGAAAAAACACTTTGACTGCATGTTCAGCTCTCATCCTGTCAGTTTAGCGTGCGGCTGTCCGCTAGCAAGTAGCTATTGTACTTGACGTCTTTTGTGAAAGTTTACTTTTGCGATGGTGGTGCAAAAGCTTACAGCTTACAGTTATTTATTTTTTACATTTTTAAAGCCTCGTGTCTTACAGCTGTTATTGTGCTCAGACGGACATCTCGGGGCGAGTTCTGTTCGTGTGCAACAGTTTGACAGACCCGGTTCTGCCTATAATTCTTGTGAAGGTGACCTGATGCAATCTAAAGTGAGGCCAGTGGTACGTTGTACTTTGACTGTGCATGACCTTTTGTCACTGTCCTGAAGAATCAGGAGACGGTAACGGTTTTAAATGTCATGTCTCATCGTGGAGTCAATAGTTAAACGTGTCGACATCTCTCTCTCAGCCGACCGAGTACTAATCTGTCTAACATCAGGGCCTTTTTTTCACCCAAGCCGATGAATTTACAGCTCAAGTTCAGAGAATATTTAGCCCAAGGTATACCCCCTATTATTTATAATAACATATTTAGAAAAATTTCAAATACGACAATAGTTCTACAAATTTGAAAGAAATACTTACAAATGTGTTTATTCAAAACTGTTTCAGAGAGCCCCTCTACTCCTGTACATCTATTTATATTGTATATAAATTATATTGTGTCTCAAAAATATTCAAAAATGTCTTATTTGCACAACTCTCTACTGTTCAGGAGAAAGCAGCTTCGGACTACTGTGGTGTATGAATTGAACACATAAAAAAAAAAGGTTTAATATGAACAAATTATCACTCAACTTTAACAAAACAAAGTCAATAGTTTTTGACACTAGACAAATCACACATCAAGTCAAAATTATGGTAAATTGAATTGAAATAGAAAGAGTGTATGAAAATAACTTTCTTGGAGTAGTTATTGATGAACAGTTATGTTGGAAGTCACACATAGATAATGTCAAAAGGAAAATGTCAAAAATTATAGGGATATTCTCTAAAACTTCAGGATGTCCTGAATAAGAAATCATTATACACATTATATTGTTCATTATTGTTACCATATCTGACCTATTGTGTGGAAATCTGGGGAAATGCATATAAAATAAATACTGACCCTGTTTTCAAACTGAAAAAAAGAGCCATAAGAATTATTAATCGATCAAAACATACAAAACCAACAAATTAACTATTTAAAAAATCAAATACAATGACATTTTACAACTTGAGTTTAAAATGGCTCAAATAATGTACAAAGTACACAACAATCTACTCTGCCACAATACTCAGAAGCTGTTTGAAATTCCTTATAGAGAGTCCTTATAACATAAGGGGTACAAGTGTCTACAAAAAACAATAACAAATATTAAGCAAAGGTGTGTTTTTGTAAAAGGTGTTAATTTGTGGAATAATTTTGGATCTGACCTGAATAGATGTGAGTCACTTGCTGAGTTAAAAAAAATTGTTCAATAGTAACGTCCCAAAAAATCTCTTAAATCAGACATGAGCTGCTCAAATTCCATAAATGTTGTCAATTTTTTAGATGTATCAATATGAGTGTAATGAAAATTGTATATGTGAGTATGAGGATATGATTCATAAATGTATTATGAATTTCATGTACATATGTTGCTGACGAATGCACGCATGTCAAAGTGCAGTTTCATACATGAGCAAGTGTATACATTTTTCCTTTATTGAAATATAATAACCTATTATTGTATCAATAATGAAATAAGTCAAAACATACAAAGAATAAGGGTAGACCAGATAAGTTTTCAACTTCTTCCTACTCCATTTTGAACATGTAAACCGTGACTGATGACTGTATAAAGTTTTTTTCTTCTTTTAAATCTTTATTTGTCTTCTACTTGTTTATATGTTCAATAAACAAACAAACATCTGCATCATAGTTTCAAAAGGAGCCTCAAATTGAGTAAGCTCCAAACAAGCTCATGCCCTTTGAGCTTAGTTTATGTGGTTTAACGGAGGTCACTATAAGTTTAGAAAGTTCATCTTGTAATATTTCTCAAGTATTGACTGTGTTGTCACACTGTGATAAACTTTTTTTGTTGTCTACTAGGCCTTCCACCAATGCAGCCACTTGTCCAGGAGCTCAGCCAGAGATCTGCCCTGAGCAAAGGAAGAGGAGAATGAAGATGGAGCCTAAAGATTCAAATGGACTCTCGGCCTGTTGCTTGTTCCTCACTCAGCCTTCACACTGCAAATCTTGAATGTCATTGAGACAGGAGGCAGCCATCAATGCTACCTCTCAAACATCACAAAATGAAGGACAGGGTCAAACATAAAGGCGCCCTATAGCATAGAATTTTTGCTTGACAAACAATAAAAGACGGTGGTCCAACAGTTGTGGTCCAAACATGTTCTCAACGTGACAGGGATGAGTTTCTAATCATGTTTGGATAGAATAAACATTGTGAGTGTAAATGGAGTTTTAGAAATGATTATATTTATCTCAGCATTTCTGTGTAACTTAAGGATTTAAAAAGATTTTTCTGAAGCATTTATATTCATCAACACCACCAAGTCTGTATACAGTGTTAGTGTATATTGCGCCGACCCTCTAATTGCTATGGAACATCTATTTTGTGACAAATAAGTGTACTTTTTCTATTGAGTAATAATATGTCATGAGTGTTATTCTTACCCAGACAAGTGTGATGTTTTTTCAGTTTTCTACATTAAGAACAAATCAGATGCATTCAGTGTTCTCCACAAATGCAAATACAACAACCCAAAAACAAACTTTAACACTTTCATGATACTATATCCTATATAAAACTGATCAGTAGCTCACTGAACAAAAAGGCTTTAAAAACTATCACTATTTGTACTACTTTTAAACTTGTTGGATGTACACAACCTATGTATATACCCCTTGGCATGTATATGTTCAATGTTGTATACAAGATTCTGTATATTTGTACTTTTGAATGGTTCATAATTTAAACCGGCAGCACGGTGGTTGACTGGTTAGCACGTCCGCCTCCCAGTGCAGAAGACGTGAGATCGAGTCCGGGCTTCGGCCTTCCTGGGTGGAGTTTGCATGTTCTCCCCGTGCTTGCGTGGGTTTTCACCGGGTACTCCGGTTTCCTCCCACATTCCAAAGACATGCATGGCAGGTAAATTGAACACTCCAAATTGTCCATAGGTGTGGTTGTGAGTGTGGATGGTTGTTTGTCTCTGTGTGCCCTGCGATTGGCTGGCAACCAGTTCAGGGTGTACCCCGCCTACTGCCCGAAGCCAGCTGGTATAGGCTCCAGCAGCCCCGCGACCCTTGTGAGGAAAAGCGGTCAAGAAAATGGATGGATGGATGGAGGTGGCAGTAGCGATTAGAACTTGAATATTCTGCATTCTGCAGCTTTAACTTTGTACACATTCAACAATTGACACACATTGACATTTGTTTTATCGATGGGGTGGGGTGGAGGGGACATCTGGCCCCGACTGGTTTTCTGAGCCCCCACCTCCAATAAAACAAAACTGCACCTTTCAGAGTGGCCTTTTATCATTGCCGGTCTAAGACACACCTGTGCACTAATCATGTCCAAACAGCATCTTGATATGGCACACCTGTGAGGTGGGATGGATTATGTCGGCAAAAGAGAAATACTCACTATCACAGATTTGGACTGGTCTGTGAACAATATTAGAGAGAAATGGTGATATTGTGTACAGTATGTGGAAGAAGTTTTAGATCGCAAAATATATATTATATATACACATATATGGTTGGCTATATATTGCATTTTGGATAGCGGAGTGTGGAGTTTTCTTTTCTTTAATATGTACATATACACTATATCACTAATAATTTAATAGGTGTAGTTCATCCCAAGCCAAAATCACCTTCACAGTGAAATTAACTAATGAAAAGTAAAAATGCATTACTCAGACAAAAGAATCAAGCAGGGTTCCCCAGTCCTGGTCCTCAAGGGCCGGAGTCCCGCAGGTTTTAAACGTTTCCATTCTCCAAAGCACCTTATTCTAAAGATTAGGATCGTTATCAGGCGCTAGGATTGCAATCTGACCATATACTACTGGTGCAACGCTTTTATTCAAACATAAAAGGATTGACAGGTCAAAATGCATCCATCCTTATCCCCCATCTACCTTTTTATCTTAATTACTTAGGTTGCATGTTTTATTTTTTATCTTTGATTCACATTTTTGTTTCATTAATAGGTTAGGCTGTGACTGATATATGTGTTTACTACATAAATGTGTTGTCTAGAAACTCAATTTCTGCCGAATCATTTGTGTTTACTGAGTGTATTAGTAATTCTTTTATGAGAGCAAAGAACTCCATGATTCACTAAAGTAGCAACTTCAGATTATGAATACTTGAGAATAGGAAATAATCACTACAAATATAATCACATTGTACACAAAATTTGTGTACAATAGATTCATGGACAAAGCATTCAAAAAGATTAGAGCTGATGCAAAAAAATTTAATTTACAGTTTTAGTTTCACTCTATATATAAAAAAGAAAAAGAAAAAGCAGCAGACAAAAACAAAATAAAGTCAGTGTGGCGAGTCATGTCTGTCACGTGCCGACAGACTCAAATTGCCTCAGACAAAATATGAAGGCATACTTAAACACAGGTGCTCCAAGAAGACACCCATGCAACGAGCTGGAACCAGGCAGTCTCTTTTCTTCCTTCAGGCCCAGCAGTTATTAAACGCTTGCATTATTAGGGAAACACTAAAAAAATGAACTATGGATGTTGACATTTGGTTCTGAAAACTTCCAAGTTAGACCTTCTAAAAGAAAACTCGGGAGGGACGCTTGCATGGTGACGGACACTCTATGTCATAAATAGAATAGATCCTAGCCCATTTCACCTAGTGTTGACATAAGTGGATGATAGAGGAGATTGAATTTGCAAGGGTTTAAAATCTCAAGTGTCAGTTTGTCTAGAAGAACACCCTCTAAAAATGGAACACATGGGTTTAATCTTTAAAACTTTATACTGAATTGGTTTGCATCTGAACTGAACTTCCCAGATTCGGTCATCTTTTACAGGGGAGGGGGGGAGACACCCACACCATATTTTAATCTTCAACAGTCCAAAGAAACAAGGAGAGCAGTGGCCCTAGTGACGGTCCAAGTTGTTCTGTTGAGAGGGTGCGTTTTGGGGTCTTGAACAATGAACAAGAAGGGAAACCCAAGAAAATGGACAATACATGTATACTGTTGACTACTGCACAATGGGTCTCGCTGGCAACTCACTCCCCAAAAATTTGGAAAAACATTTCAATATGGCAAATATTTGAACAAGAACATTACAAAAAAAAATCTTTAATATGTTGCTGCGGGGGGAGTATTTTAACGGTTTCCGCACTCCCAATTAAACCATACATGTCAGCCTCTAAAGACAAGCTATACACAGGGGAGCCAAGGGGCACCTAGCGCATCCTGTACTCCGACGTCTTGGACACTTCACACAGCTGGCCCTTAAAGGCGAGATCGACAGTGAAGTCCAGGTCTCTCTGCAGACAAGACACATAAGTATCAGTACAAACAATGACGCCTTTCAACACCATAGCACTAAGCTAGTGTTAATTTTAGCTGCCATTTTTAAATTTAGTCTCAGTTTTACTCCAGTTTCAATCACACTTGCTAGTTTTTAAAAGTTAGTCAACATCATATCGCTTTTAGTCGACTATAAATCTAGCATTTTAGTCCAAGAAAACATACCGGTAATTTTGTTTAGTTTTAGTCAACAAAAAAACGTCAACATTTTGGTCATGACAATCATTTTACCCCTGTATATCTTTATTAAACATTTGAGATCTAAATCTATTTCACATCAAAATTGCTCAACTTTTTGATGCAAAACAACTTCACACACAATTACAGTATATCGACAAGTGGCTACTATGGCTTCATGCTACGAGCTAGTAAATTAGCCATCATTAGTTAGCGGTCAGATTAACATTATTGTTGGATTTAAGTTAAATTATAAATGTACTTTTTTTTTTTTTTAAACCTTTCACTGTGAATCCGCCTCCTGTCTGTTCCATGTGTTTGTGCACGTTGCACTCGCTAGCTGCAGATTTGAAAGGATGTGTGTCACAGTGACAGATTAGCAGAGACAATATTTTACAAAATCATTTTTTTCTCATTTTTGTTCATGAACTAAATTGTCCATAGATTTTATTCCAGTTTTTATTAAGTTAAGTACATTTGGCTCGTCTTCATTAGTCTACGAAACTGCATACAGTCAGTTATTGTTTATGAATGAGGGTTTTAGTTGGTGTAAAATGTGTGTTGACAAAAAATGTTGTTTTGTTTTCATTGACGAAATTAACGCTAAACATCACATTTGCTCTTAAAACATGTTTGAGCACTTTTTGTAGCATTTAATCACCAAAATTGGAGAGTGATCAGTGCTGCGGAGCCTTAGCTAAATATATACGGATTAAATTATAATTACATTGTAAACAATTATAGCAAAGAAGATAATCTGTTATAAACTTGATACAAAATGTCAGTAAGAGCGGCTTTATAAATCTGCTTAGCAAAGGGGCTGGCCAAGAAGTTGTGACACATGCTGGCTGCAGTTTCAAAAATAAAATGTAGCACATTCCAAACTCAAACCTGCCAAGCCAACTCCTCTTCATTGGACTCTTTAAATCAGCAGCTGTGAAAATGCTTACATTGTTTTTGACGTTTGGCTTCATACTGATGGTGCCCAAAATCTCTTCTCCGATCTTGACAGTCAGGTAATCATCCAGATAGAAGACTGTTTGCTTCCAGTGGGTGTAGGGGGACTCTGGGCCTGGAAGGCAACAGGCCAAATTCAATAAATTTTATATTTATGGACTTCAACTGTTTTTCATGCACATTATGACTACTACTTTAGAGAAAATGTTGTCTTGCATGGCCCTCATAAGAACACAATTCCATTGTGAACAGGGGGCCCTGTAATATATTGTACAATGTACATATGCTATAACAATAAGCCGGGGAAGCAGACTGACTGGTGGAAAAGCCGGTCCTCTTGTGGCAGCGGGTGAACTCGATGTTGAAGTAGGTTACTAGTGCGTGGATGTAGTCGTTCCTCTTCACTTGCAGACAGAACGGCGAGGTGAAGGTCAAGTCGTCTGGCTTCACCGTGTAGATGTCCACTTCCTACACACAAAAACAAGATGTTCAAAAAAAGTCATGAGTCAACAAGCCCAAAGACACACAAAAACACTTTTTGGTGAAACATTCAGCCACCTTGATGAGGCAGGCGCTGCTGACCAGCTGCTTGGGGTCAACTACATCGACCAGGGGCTCCTTAATCGCCACCTCTTTGATGCATGACATATCAAATCCATATACATTCTCCCACCCTGAAATACAGACATGGACAGAAGTCAACTACCACAGTGGTATGAATAAGGTTAAGGACGTGAACTTAAAAAAAAATAAAATAAAATAAAAAATTGTTCAACCGTGCATTTGGACTTTCTCAATGTTTCAACCGTGATTTGTCATTGCCACTCATGACCCATTGGGCACAGGCAACTTACAGTGAATTTTGTAGTCCTTGTACTGCCTGTCTTCAATGGCAGTCACGTAAAGAGTTGCCCTGTCTGGGAAGATGAGTCCATCTTGTTTCTGTTAGTGCATAAGAAAGATTTTGGAGCAGTCAAAAAAATGTGCATGAATGCTGAACTTTTATTTTTAAAAGGCATGTTCTAGGAGTGGGCAATATGACAATTTGAAACCGTGCAAAGATATGCAATGCAGGGCTGGTGATGTCATATCAATTTTTTATCACAATGTAAAGAATTTCAATAAGCGGTTCAGAAAATGGATGGATGGATGCAAATCATTTCAGCACAATTTGACCGTCAGCTTATTTTCTGCCACTGAGTGAAGGACAGCCATGCATCTGCTGCCGCCCAGCCCCTGCCTTAGTAATGACAGGACATGTAGGACGACCAATCAGTGTGATCATCCGTAGCGCGCGCGCACACACACACACGCACACACACACACACACACTCCCGCGTTTTCCCCCAAACAAGCGTGAAGCTTGGCGGAGAAGGCTAAAAGTTAGTTTGTTCTGAAGAGAAATTGATCATCCATAATATGGAACTAGTTTGGCTTTATCCCAGATGACAACAATCAGGAGAAAATCCTATGCAGAATGTTACAGCAACACTACAAACTTGTTCAGTCACTTGAAATGACAGCTTCAAAGACAGTACAAGCCAAATGGTGAATGCTAAAAACTTAAAAGCAGCAGCAACAGCTCATGCATGCTCCTTCAAAACAGCAGACCCTCACATAAGCGTTCAAACGCGTATGACATTGGATAGGCGTTATGAGATCCCCAAGTCGTAACTTCCGCCCCCCAAAAACAATATTGCGTACATGTACTTTGAGCAATAGGATAAATATAACAAATGTGCAGTTTTTTGGAGCAACAGCCAGAACAACTAACAAGTTACTGTCGGCCGTAACCACGCCAGAACACAACAGGCTAACGTGCATAAGCTTATCAAAAAAATATAGTCTGTTGTTTTCACAGCCCCTCCAGACCAGGAAACTACAGTACCCACCCACAAGGGTTGCTACAGGTTTTTTTTTTTTACATGCTGTTTTTTTTTTACCATGGCTTTATACCAGCCAAGTTATATGCACTTAAAGACATTCGCTATTTTGATTCAACTTCTTGAATATAGAACTGACTTTTATTATTGTTTTACTCATGTATTTTGCTGTTTTATAATGTTTCTTTTTCTTTACAAAAGGTATTTATTACAATGTTCATTCCCACAAACTAATGTGTATTTATTCAATACTTCTCAGAAGTGTAAATGAATTGGCATTTCATATTAACAAAAACATTTTGAATAGATTTAAAAATTGTGATCTTCTATTTTTGCAATATCGCCCACACCTATGTTCGAAACACAATTTTAACTTGCAAACAGATTGGGAACATGACAAAAAACGTGTAATTCAGTGAACAAAACAACACACTCATCCATGAAATGAAGGAAGAGGAAAAATCATTTAGCTACATGCTTACAGTGAGAAATCAAAAAATAATCTACATTATCACACATACCAGCCATTTGTCCCGGGCATAGATGACTGTATTCAGCATAGACTCGTAGAAAAGGCAGTAGCCCATCCACTCTGATATGATGATATCAACTCCATCCACAGGCAGATCCACCTCTTCCACCTTCCCTTTGATAATAGTTACCACTGGAGACAAAACAACAACTTTGTGTCATCCCTTCAAACATATTTAATCCCATCCCCTCCAAATAACAATTGTGCCATCTCCACAGTTATATGTTTACTTACCATCATCCATCTTGTTGGCCTTCACTATTTTCACAGCGTAGTCTGAGATACTGCTGCACTCAATCTATAAAGAAATATGCAAAGGCCAAGTTTGATTTGAAATTCTCCCATTTCATGGTGTGACTGGAGTATGATTCAAACAATCACTTCGCTGGATGTACAAACACAAACCTACCCCTATAACTTTCTTGGCTCCAGCCTTGGCAGCAAACATGGAGAGGATGCCCGTGCCACTACCTACATCCAGCACCACTTTGTCCTTAAACAGATGCTTATTGTGGAACATAGAGTTGCGATAGGTCAGAGTCCGCACCTCATCCTTAAGCATCTCCTATAACATTTGCCAAAAATGCCAGGTTTAAAATCATGTGACAAAAAAGACATAAGACTGCTTGTAAAGGTGTTAAAATTACCTCATGGATGCCGAAGTGAGCATATGAATCAAAGTAATAATCCTTTGACGTCATATCTTCAGCAGCAGGCTTTGTCATGTTCTCCCCCTGAGAAACCTCAACAAAAAGACAAAATTACAATCCACATTAAACCCTTTTGGCATGACTGCAGAAAATGTGTACGGTATTTGTCAATAAAAACGGACTCCCAGAGATGCAGCCAGCAACAAGATAAGAGTTGTTTGTTCTCAACAGAGGTCAGAAGTCAATGAGAATGTCACTCTTCAGCTTCCACAGGACCACTAATGGTCGTGTTTCAGCAGGAACATTTATCCATACATAAACTCTTCACATCAAAGAATTATTTTTAGAAGTATGATAATAATTGTGGTAGGGCTTAGTGATTTAGAGCCAGCTGAAGGAGTAGGCATTGCCATACATTAGTTTATTTAAATGTGCTTGCCCTAAAATTAACTTCTCACATTTGTTGAATATCACTGCACATGTGTAGCTTTGCATCATTATCCTCTTTGTTCATATATAAATTATAGAACAAGCAGATAGCCACCTGTTGCCTGAATGGTTCTAATGTTCACTTAGAGAACAACGTTAACTTGCTTGCATTCAAACTGCCACAAACATAAAACAGGCGTCTATAATCAATTATCTTTATAAAACCATAAAATATTCTTATATCGCTTGAAGACAATAGTTTGCTCGCCTTTAGAGACAAAGGTTCCAATGTACAAGAATTGTTAACGCCTCCACTTGCTATGCAATGCATAGCATCCCTCGCAACACAAAGGATGGGAGCACATGGTTGAGAGTACTGCGATGTGATCTTGGCCTTGTTCCTGCAAGAACCCAATGGATTGCTGTCAAAACGAATGACTAAAAAGTCGCACTATAAACGATTGCCTGCCAACGACACAATCGCGTATCGCTACTCTATGTACGGTAAATTAAACATTCCATACACACGCTTTTATCAACTGGCTGTACGGACTCGACACACCGTTACCAAGTGTACTTGCTACTAATTAGCCGGTCATCAATGAAGAGGGTGAAAAGGCGCCAAATTATACAACAGTTTCCGGACTTACATCGGCAGCAAAGCGTTGAATTTGCAGTTTGACGTTTTTTAGACGATAAAGTCAAATTGTAGTGAATCTAATATGCGAATGAATCAGCATCCGTGGCTGATAGCTAGCTAGCTAAGAAGCTAACATGTTGGTTCCCACGCGGTCTTAAAGACAATTGAAGAAACCTAAATAATAGCGGGTTTACCCGGCGGATGTGGCGCTTCAAAATTCAATGGCTGTATTTATACGCAATAACTACAAACCGAACAAATTGTTAAGGTTTTGTAGCTCTTAAGTTAAAATGGATCAATCACTTGATGCGTATGTGATAAACACAAACGTAAAAAATAAATCAGTTTAGCTGTATTTACCAAAAACCTTAAGTAGGCTGTGGATGTACGAAAACAATCAAAATGAGAAGTTGGATATATTATCAGGTTGTTTTTTTAAACGTACCTCCATCCTCTCTGCTGGCGCCGCCATTTCGATCTTGTGCCTGACTGAGCGAGCTGGAATAGAACCTAGTCGTTCCTTGCGCAACCAAAAAAAAGCGGCTCCATTCTTCTTCGCTACCTTCTGTCTTGAGTGGGACTCAAACCCGTTGTTCAGTTGAAATAGCACCTCTATGTGTTCGGAACTGTAAACTACATAATGTTGTGGACCGTTAGCTCATTTGCCACATTTTATTTTCAGACAGATGGAGCGATGAATAAAAGAAAACACTATTATGCACATAATAAATATAAGTATATATAATACAAATTGTGTTTGTATTTTTCATTACTTTGGTAATAATTATTTAAGCATTTATTTAGCAACATCCATCCATCCATTTTTGAACTGCTTATCCTTATTTAGTAAGATTATTAATTTCAAACGTACAATACTGTACATATACAATGGTGTTTAAAAAAAGCAATATTTTTTTTATCTTGATTTTACTCTGGCTTCCTTCCACATTGCCAAAATGTGTTTTTTATGTAACACACTTATTGTAATCATTTCCTCCCTTACTTTTACACAGAAAATATTACAACACCTTCATAGGTTTATTGACCGTGTGAATGGTTCTCCCTCCACCCATTCTCTGTATACCACTCAATTTAGGAGGAAATCAGTTCAGACTACATGGAGAAAAGTCACACAGGCACAAAAAGACCATGGAAACTGAAACTCCACACAGGAAGGTAGGGCTGGGCAATAAATCAAATTAATTCGATACATCGTCATTTTAAAAATCAAATCGTTGAAAATTTGCTAAATCGTGAAATCACATTTTGTCTTTTGGATTAATAAAAGCTGTTGTTCTTATGTTGTGTTACATTCAAATGTTTTTGTAAGTTGTTTACAAAAACTACCAACTTATTTTTTGGCCATATCGCCCAACCCTACAGGAAGGTCTGGGCCCAGATTTGAACACCCAAGCTCTGAACTGCTAGGCAACTGTGCCAACCAGGTAGGCACTATGTGCTAACATGGCAATAGCCAGATTGATATTGTGATTCACTCAAGGGTGTTCTCCACAATGTCATATTCTCCAGAGTTTGTGAACTCACAAATACCGCGAGAATTCATCTTGCAGTGCAAGGTTAACTACTGTATGTGCCACCCTCAGTCAAATCTCCTAAATTTTGCATTATTACCTGTCCTTAGAAAAACACCATCAGGTAAGGGGGATGAAAAGCTGCGTCCTTCAAACTTCGGAAAAGACAATAGCGTTTAAAATTAATTTGACTTCTCTTTTGATAACCTAAGTCTTACTCTCAAGTCTTTACATTGCGTCTGTAAACCTATTTGGTGGCATGTTGCTTTTAATTTTGCTGCCATGAAGGATTATGGCATAGGTAACAAATATCTCTTGGTGAGGACTGAGTCATCTCACTTGAAAAGGAAAGTCTCAAGTAGAAACCAGAATCCTTAGAGGCCCCCAGTTTTTTTGTGCCCTGGCAGGCCAGTCTAGTACTTGCACCCATTTACTACAAAGCCATGGTGTTGTAACACATGTAGAATGTGGCTAGGCATTGTTTCACTGACAGGAATGTTCCTGAAAAAGATGGTATACTTGGAGGGCAGCACATGTTGTTTATGTACAAAACCTGTATGCACCTATCCGAATTAATGGTGCCTTCACATATGTGCAAGTTTTATCCATGCTAGCTAGCCCTAACACATACCCTTTCCATCGCAGATTCTGGCTTTTGAACGTTGCGTTGATAATAATCTGGATGGTGCTTTTCATCTTTGGCCTGCAGGATACAATACCCATATTTTCCAAAAACAATTTAAAATGTGGATTCATCAGACAACAGGTTTATTCTATTACGCATCATTCATAAATTAAAGTATAGTGTGTAATAGCTGACCACTAAATGGTGCCAAATAATAAAATACCGCCGAAGTGCATACATTTCGAAGCACGCAGACTATGGTGACTCAAAGAGACCACACTTCGCAAGCCTACCACCAATATTATTATTTGGCATGAGTGAGGAAGCGTCTCGGCGAGCGACAGCGACTTGGCAGTCGGGGAAAACCCCGGCAAGTGACGCAGAATGACCGAGCGAGCTTGAGTTAGCCGGAGCAGCTAACAAGAAGGGCTAGTGGGAGTTAGTGAAAGATATTATAACATTTTTAATACTTTATTTCATATATTAACCATTGTTATACATTATTAACAATCTAATTCTTTATATTAACCATGTGGAAATGTTTTATAGATGTGAAGTAGGTAAAGTAGTTTTGAACTCAGTATAATTTGACCTTAAGGTGGGACCCATTGTTTAGTCTAAAAAAGTTCCTTCTCAGCGTTCTGTGCGAAAACACATTTCTGTTCGTGAGAGAGAGCGCACACTCATATAACTATGTTACATTAGGAGCTGTTGAGTTCAACTTGTTTGTGAGATTTTGTTATGGGAGAAAGTACTGAGAATTGCCTTGAAAGTATATTTTGACTAGAGACGAATACAGCTGTATCTGTGTCCTGAGAACTCTGTTTTTCAACCTGTATTTTTCCATTATATAACACATTTACTTATTCATGAGGGGCGGTGTTGGAGACACTGTTCTTGCGATTTGATTGTAATAAAGTGTGGGCTCTTCGAAAGAGGAGTAGCATTATTGATCTGAAACTGTTGGAGTTTGATTCAATGATGTAACGGAGATCTCCGGAATAAATCATCCTGCGCAGGAACTCTGTTCATTTCTTATCCCATAATTTGATTTATTGGACACGCAAAAGTATGGATTTTTAATATACCTTCTTCATTAGCCATGCCATAGGCTGGATCGAGCAGCTAGTCATTTTTATTTATATAGTAGTGGAAAAAGCAAGTAAAACCTAGAGCAGAGCACAGGGCAACAAGTAGCAGAAGCCTGAATGACGGGACTCAGCGACGCCGACGACCACCTACATGCCCCAGCTGTGGAAGATAAGCGGTGGGCGATCCAATGGGACGGACACTATCTGTAAGCAGAGCTAACTACGTTCGCAAAGTTGTCCTTTGGGCATCCGTAGCAGGAAGATGGCAGCAAAACATGTCAGCCTCTAGTAAGGTGAGATTGATTACAAAAAAGTACGTTGATTTTTTTTGTGCATTATCTTAAATCAATAGTGGATTTTTTAAATGAATGAATTATTAGTTCACCACTAGATGGCACTAAATAATGTACATTATGCCTTTAAAAACAAAATGTTATCACTAGTAGTATGTGAACAAAACTGGCCAGTTATTTTTACGTGTTTTATTGGAGTTAAATTTTTTTTGTTTTTTAAATCACACAGTATTGTGTCTGTATCATACCAGGAAAAAAATCCATAAAAGTAATCACACTACTTGAGTAAAGGTTGATGCACTCAGAAATTAAGAAAGTAAAATGTTCAGAATTTCTGATGTAAAAAAAATCACTAGATTATAAATATCAATCCCCATTTTTTTCAAGCGTTAGTAGTGTAGGCTGGTGGAAAGAAAGAAGCGTGCCGGCTGGAGCGTACGCGTGCACGAGTGAGTCGCGCGGTCACGCTGTGGGGCTGCTGCTGTCACGAGCTTGATCCAGGCAGCGGGGTAAAGACTCGGAGAGTTAGAACGGGCAGAAATTCTACGATATATTTTCTTTTGTCATTTTTGTCGCGTGATAAAGACACCACGGCTACGTTTTGTATCAGTGGCTGACAACAAACTGTAACTGATGTTTTTTTGCTCAACCGGTGATGCATTGGTGCAATTGAACGCTATCGCTAGCCAGCCAGCTAGCTAGCTAGCTGTCGAGCTAGCTGTACGCTGCTTGTGACTCGAGGACAACTTATCGGCGTATTCTCGTGCGCTATTTTTATTAACGCGTTTTTGCGATCTTGACGCTCGTCTGCAATATATCAACGCCGTGTGAGGTTTTAACATAATGTACATTTCTACTGCAGCCGTTTGTCGCGTTCTTCGGATTTAATCCTCGCTCGAGAAGGATTGAATGAAATAGCTTGACATAGCCAGCGGAAACGAGCCAGTTAACGGGATACCGTTTATTTACCGTGCTTCGCCTTGATCACCGCCATCCAGCGAACCTTGCAATTAAATCATTGAGCCTTCCACACACCGAAAGCAACATCATCAGAAAACACTAAATCATAAAGTTTTTTACGATCGACTGGCGGTGCTAAGTAGCTAGCTCGTACTACACTTCCAAGTAGCCCATCGTCCACTTCATCGAAGAAGCTGACCAGCAGCGGATATTTTTTTCACTTTCAGGCGAATAAAAACCTGCAAAAATGCCGGCTGTGTCGAAAGGAGATGGAATGCGTGGATTAGCTGTTTTCATTTCGGACATAAGGAATTGTAAGTGATCTTTCTTTTTCTTTCCCCTTTTTTATTGCATGCTGTTTGGCAGCTATCCACCAAAGCAGATAAAATCGTTTGGCGTTTCTCTTGTTTTCTGGTTGTAACATGTTCCACCCCACATCTGTTTTAAGATTGTATAGTCTGGCAAATAATTGTGCGTTTTTCAGTTGCATTGTTGCAATTTGGTGTTTGTGTTACTTTTGAAATGCAGAAGAGTAGCAATCCATACATTGACCTTTCCACCTTGGTGTCATATCGTATTAGAAATACATTAACGGGTGGTTACTGTTAAATTACAGTTACAAAAAACTCGACTTTTCTACTACAGTACAGCAGTTATGTTAATGTTGCAATAATGAACTGGTTGCTAATACAACCCCAGAATGCTAACTGTTTAGTTGGATTTATTTATTTTTTGCATGAAAACACCAAACAGCCCATCACGTCTTTAGAGTAGACCAATTTGATTATTGGCGCCGATGTTCAGTATTTTGACATTTTGGCATCCACCTTTAAAAATAAAATAAAATAAATAATCTCACGGGCGATAATATAGATCATTTAAATCTGCGTTGACTTGAGGGAATCATTTATTTAAATTTTCATTTGACTTTATAAAGAGATACTGTACTGATGACCATGGGAACTCTAAGACAAGTGAAAATTTGATATTTTAGATATTTTGAAATTTTGGAAAACTTTATTTACTCTAGAAAACAACAGGGAATTATTTACGCGTTTAAGGTTTCATTTAACTTTTGAAGACATGCTGATGATACTCGTGGGAACTCCCTGAACTTTTTGTTAGAAATTTAAAACCAATATGTCTATAGTGACATTCCATGTCCCCAGAGCTAGCTGGGTCGGATACAAGCGGCCGAAATGAGTTTCCTCCGCAGGGTAGCCGGGCTCTCCCTTAGAGATAGGGTGAGAAGCTCGGACATCCGAGAGGGACTCAGCGTCGAGTCGCTGCTCCTCCACGTCGAGAGGAACCAGTTGAGGTGGCTCGGGCATCTGGTTCGGATGCCTCCTGGACGCCTCCCTGGGGAGGTGTTCCGGGCATGTCCTACCGGCAGGAGGCCCCGGGGACGACCCAGGACACGCTGGAAAGACTATGTCTCTCGGCTGTCCTGGGAACGCCCTGGGGTCCCGTCGGATGAGCTGGCTGAAGTGGCTGGGGAGAGGAAAGTCTGGGCTTCCCTGCTAAAGCTGCTGCCCCCGCGACCCGACCCCGGATAAGCTGAAGAAGACGGACGGACGGATGTCTATAGTGTAATATTACAGGGACATTCAGTGATCCCTAGCGCCATCTAGTGGTGAAAAATAGCATTAGAAACACGTAGAAGCAAGTACACTACGGTGGCTCAGAGAGACCACATTTCGCAAGCCTACCACCAATTCTTATTTTGCCTAAGAAAACGAGCATCTCTGTGAGCGACAGTGACTTGGCAGCTGTGGTGAAGCCCGGCAAGCGACGCCGAAAGACCGAGCGAGCCGGAATTAACCGGAGCAGCTAACGAGCGGCTAGCGGGAGGAGCTAGTAAAAAAAAAAAAGCTAGTAAAAGCTTGCGAGAGCAAAGCAGAAAGTGACAAGCAACGGGCCCGAATCACAGGAGTTAGTGACAACCACCTGCATGGTGTGGAAGGTAAGCTGCGGTTGACTCATTGGGTGAAACACTCAATGCAAGCACCGCCTTGGCTAACTCGCGTAGTTGTCCTTCGGGCATTCGTAGCAGCAAGATGGTGGCGAAACATGGCTGCTCTAGTAAGGTGAGACTACAGCCATGTAATATAATTAGTGATTACTAGAACTCCGATTATATAATTAAAAAAAAAAAATGTTCACGCAAAACTTTTTTTTTGTGCATAGTATTTTTTAAAATGAATAACTTATTAGTTCACCACTAGATGGCGCTAGGGATCACTAGATGAAAACATTTAGCAAATCTGAAAACTTGTTCAATAAACATTATGCTTAAAAACATTTTGACAAATTTAAGAATAGGAGTTTGCATTTTTATTTCTTATTCTTTTCCCGCAAATGTTTCCGTCTTAGTTAAAGTGACTATTGGCCTCCTTGACGACTAATAATCTGTAATGGCCCTGAAAAAAACATATTGGTCTGTTTCTATTTTAGAGTCAGCCAACTTATTTTAAACATTATAGATCCAACTGTGTGTTGAAATCATTTGTTGTTGGGGACGGGTGCAGAATTATAAATATGAGTCATTACAATATAAATTATTGGAGATTTTGCTCTGCAATTGACTGTTGAGCTCACACTCTTAGTCAGCTGGAATAGGCTCCAGCTCACTTGCGACACTTCCACTGCCGAAGACAGCTATACGTAGATAGCAAATGTGCATTGTAACTGGGAGGGGTGGCAGAAAATGAGTTTTTTTTAAGCGTATAAGCGTTATAGATTTTGACTGGATAATAATTAGAACATTTCAAACATTGAGCTTTATATTATTTATTTTAAATGCAGGTCAGCTATGTGTGAAATTTATCACTTAGTTGTCCTCATCAAAATCATTAACCCTCTTGCCAAACAGCAGTTGTATGTGGGTGGATATTGTTTTTATCATTGGAGAAAATCATATAGTATTATTTTGTACGTTAAGGTAATCTTGAGTGCTAAAAGATATTTAAGACATGAAAACTTGTTTTCAGGGAAACGTATGCAAATGAGTATTTATGAGGTTACGTTGGACTTTCTACAGTAAGTGTCTTTGGGGGGAGGGCATCTTAAATTATAGTTAGTTAATGAACTCTGTTGAAGTAAATAGATTAAAAATCTTCTTTTTTTTTACTGTTGTTAAACAGCTAACAAAAATGGTGGAATTTTTATAATCTGACAGGATTAAATTGATCAGTATTCTGAATAGATATTGGAGGAATACATATTAGTAGAATAACAGCTTGTTGCTCCTCTTCAGAATGTATGAATGGAAGTGTTTGGTTGTGGCAAAGCGCTATATTGAACTGGGTCGATGATGAAAACCAGAAGGAATGCTCAAATTGTGCGCATTTATAAGTCAATGCTCACTAAACCCATGTAGTTTGCATCTGCTTCCAACAAGGGATAAGAAAAACATATGGTTTAAGTTTCACAAGTTGCTAAATTGTTTTCCCACATAGTAGATTATATAAGTTATTTTACTCAAGAAGCAGTTACTTCTAATGAACAGTACTGTACAGAAATGTAAAGCCACTGTGAGCTTTTATCATTTGTGAGCTTTTTCACTGCAACATACCATTTCAACATCTGTACTAGGCTAGTTATAGGTACAAGGACTACACAAATAAATATAAAACAGTTCTAAAGCAAAGTTGCGATGGGTCATGGGAAAAAAATATTTTGATACGTTTTGGTGAGGCTCTACATAATAGTGAAACCCTTAGAAATATTCTGGTGCAGCCAGTCTGGCCACTAAACAGGAACTAGCTTGCGTTCAGCAAACATGGACAAACAAATTAAATTATGACAGTGACATCCCGTTTATATATGGGTGTCATAGAATTGCAAACATAAACAATTATATGAGTCCCAAGCAGGGTTATTAAAGTTTGGGAATTTTTCATTTTAGTTAGTTTTTATTTCGTTTTGAGTTTTGCTTTTTAAATTTTGTTAGTTTTATTTGGTTTTCAGGGTGGTTCTGTTAGTTTTTATTAGTTTTAGTTATTTCATAAATGCTTAGTTTTAGTTTAGTTTCAGTTAGTTTCCGTATTATTGTTATTTTTTTAAGTGTGTATTACTTGTGCGCAATATTCAAAAAACACCATGGGAGCAACGTCATCTGCAGGTGCTTTTCTATTGGTTGCTGCTAGATGACGTCATTGTTGTGTGACACACTTTCAAATGTCCTTATTCCGGTTAACATAGAAATAAATCATCCCCAAAGGCTCATGCATTAAATTCATTACCAAAGACTAAAATGAAGGGCATTTTTGCTATAATTATAGTTAGTTTTAGTTAGTTTTGTAAACATAAAATGTAGTTTCAGTTAGTTTTCGTTTTTTTAAAAGCATTTACGTTTTTATTTTAATTCATTAACGAAATAGTTTTTTGAATTTTTGTTTTTTTGTTAGTTTTAGTTAACTTAAATAACCTTGGTCCCAGGACCTTTGCACTTTATATCAGAAATATGAAATAAAAAAAACATGAATGTTTTTAGAGAGAGAACGAACAATAATAAAGGGGAAAAATGTCACCAAATGATTTTTTCATGAAAGTATCTTGTTAAAATCTTTTATTATTAATGGTCAAAAGCATCATGCTACG
The DNA here is from genome assembly GCF_051991255.1 of Vanacampus margaritifer. Taxonomy (NCBI): domain Eukaryota; kingdom Metazoa; phylum Chordata; class Actinopteri; order Syngnathiformes; family Syngnathidae; genus Vanacampus; species Vanacampus margaritifer. The sequence goes on from NC_135433.1 coordinate 54,199,484, forward strand.
ATGGAATAAATTCCTCTCACTGTACCACTGTTTTTCATACCACAGGTAAAAGCAAGGAAGCCGAGATCAAGCGGATCAATAAAGAGCTGGCTAACATTCGTTCCAAATTTAAAGGAGACAAAGCTCTTGATGGCTACAGCAAGAAGAAATATGTCTGCAAACTGCTCTTCATCTTCCTGCTTGGCCATGACATTGACTTCGGTCACATGGAGGCGGTGAACCTGCTGAGTTCCAACAAGTACACAGAAAAGCAGATTGTAAGTTTCCCTGAACATTTACTTTGAAACAGTGGCACCTCAAATTGACCCTCAGATTTGTTCGGATTTGGCACAAATGTTCCTGTCGGAAATAATGGAAATACAGTGGGCCCATGCGTATAGGGACCGAGCTGGCCTGCAAATGGCGAATATCCTCATATAATTTACACTTTGATGCTCATTATCAATTTATTGATTTTTTTATATACGGTATATATATTTTAAGCCCCCAAAAATTCTTGAAATGGCTAATTAGCAGTTTTCACGAAACATGGCACTCGTCATTGTGCTCATTTTTTAATTTTTTTATTTAATTGTTTTGTTTTTTCATACAAACAATTACTTTAATTATGCATTTACTACTGCATTAGCGTAAATTAATGATAGATTATGACTTGCGTAGAAATTTAGGTTACGTTGCCACTGTAGGAACAGATTTCCAGCGTAACATAAATCATTTCAAAACGTTTTCCATCATTAATGTGACCTATCACCTGGACAACTCCATTGGGAAAAAAATTAAGGGGAAAAATAAAATACATAGAATAAACCTAAAATGTGGTTGTATAAATGTGCATACTGTCAAACTAACACTTTGTAGGAGTCTTATCAGTGTGGCACATCTTAATGTATGTGTCCGTGTCCACTCTTCTGTGCAAAAATACTTGAAAATCTGGCAGATTGTGAGGGCATCTCATGTGCAGTATTCTTCTGGGGTAGCTATTCTTTTGTTGATTTGGATGTCCTTGTCTTGCTGAAAGATGCTTTTGCTAATTTAATTTCTAATGTTCTAATAGTGATTTTCTGTGTAAGATGAGGCTTCCCTCTTGGCAACCACAAATCACATGTCGCAGATGTCTGAAAAAGTTGGAAGATGGTGTCACATCTAATTTCTGCAGCTTCTTCAATGTTGCTGTTGGACTCTTGGCAGCGCCCTTGACCTGATCTCTTCTCATCATCTTCTCACTTTTTTATTTTATTTTTTAGGGACGTCCTGTTCTCCATAATATCATTGTTACTTGAACCTATTTTCTCAACTTGATGATGGCTGTTTTCACTGTGTTGCTCGGTTTATTTGATGCCTTGGAAATTATTTTGTACCCTTATCTTAAATTATACCTTTGAGATCCCTCTGATGCCTGTGCTGTAAAATGTGACTATAATAAGTGTCAGGAAAAGCCTACTAGAACAGATAACCTTCATTTAGAGTTAATCAGAGGCAAGGCAGGTGTCTGCTTGAATCCCCTTTAACATCAGTTTAGTTTCTGAACACTTCCCAATCCACAGTTATAGGAGGGTTTGCACACTTACGCAAACACATTATCTCAGCTGTTGATTTTTATTTTCATATCTAAAAGATTACAAAAAAATAAGTAATTGCAGTTAACGGTGTAAAATTTAGAAAATCTAATTTTGGAATTCTCAGCCTGGCATTTGAACATGGGCATGTAGACTTTATATTCACTGTATATATAGTAAATATGTTAACAGCCTCACATTTATACACACAATTATTTATAGTTTTGTCTTTAGTTATGTTAAACAAATATATATGATCATAACAGGTGCCACTTGAAAACCAAAAGCAAATAAATTTGAAGCCCAAGTAAATATAGCATTGTATTACTGCACTAAATCAGTGTTCTGAAGTGTAGAATTTCATGAAAGCTAGACATGACACATGACCCAACCACCCAAAAAGATGAGGTTTTTGACCATTAGTGTTGACAGAACTGGGGATCAAAGACCTTTGTGTCACTCTCCACACACACGGCTTTGTCACAGTGTGAAGCTACTTTTATAACCCACATACTGTAACCTTAACTGGCATCAGAATCTTTATTAAGTGCAAGCCAATGCTGTAGATCAGTTTCCCTCATTTCCCCTGTAGGTTGTAATGCAGCGTATCTCATCTAACATTTCCACATTGACTGTTTGGTTTTGACTGTTGTCACAGGAACAGGAAACATTGAGAAAGCAGAATTATGGAGTCGCTTGGAAGTGGTCAGTTTACTGCTGCCTCACCAAAGGCAGTCATGTTAACAGGAGAGGACTTAAATAAACTTTTATAGTTTTACATTTCACATCTGATTTGTTCACATTTTCAAATCCCTTCCAAAATAAGAGAATTGATTATTGATTAAATCCAGGCTGAAACTGTTGCTATCATAAAACCTTTATAGATGATTCAAGTTGCATTTGATTTTAACATTCATAAGAGTGTAAAAAGGAGTCAACCGCTCGGCACAAAAACAAAGCAAACTATATATAACTATATATGTATACATATATGCGTATACATATATATACATATACATTTATATGTTTATATATATGTATACATATATATGTATGTATATATACTGTATATATATGTATATATATATATATATATATATGCGTATATATGTATACTATATATTAATTTTATGTTGGCAAAAATTTGTTGGAGTGCAGTAGGGCTGCTCGATAATGAAGAAAATGTTAGTCATGATTAATGTGGGAATAATTGAAATCACGATTTTGGTACAAAACAAAATGTTTAAACACAAAAGACAAATAATAATAATGCATCATATTTATATAGCGCTTTTCTAGACACTCGCTTTACAATGGAATGGATACGTTATGCACTCAAACATTCACACTGTAGTGGCGGTAAGCTACTTAAGTAGCCACAGCTGCCCTGGGGAAGGCTGACGGAAGCGAGGCTGCCAGTGTGCGCCTACGGCCTCTCCGACCACCACCAAACATTCGCACCCTCCATAGTGTAAATAGCACTGGAGGCAAAATGTGTGAAGGGCCTTGCCCAAGGACACAACACATAACTTGGGGAGAGCGGGGATCAAACAGCTGGTTACTGAACGACCGTCTCTACACCCTGAGCCATGGCCGCCACTTAAAATATAAAAAAATAAAACACACCAAGACAAATAAAATTATTTGAAACACTAATTATGCAAGTTCCTTTTGGATGAAACTAAATTTATTATACTAGTTATTTAAAAAATTATAAAAAGTGCAAATTATTGTATAAATTTAAACAATTCAAAATTAGTATTAATCTTTTTTCTTTTTTTTACGATTATACTGATTCTGTAATTGTAGAGTGTAATAATTAAAATTGTAATTGAATTTCGATTAATTGCTCAGCCCTAAGTGCATTATATTAAATCTTGAGAATAGGTGATAATGGTGGTAATATCTCTATTGTGTTACTGTGCTGCAATCTACCGCTCAATCAGCCCCTATTTCTCCAGGGCTACTTGTTCATTTCAGTCCTGGTCAACAGCAACAGCGAACTGATCCGTCTGATTAACAATGCCATCAAAAATGACCTGTCCAGCCGCAACCCCACTTTCATGTGCCTGGCACTTCACTGTATTGCCAACGTGGGCAGTCGAGAGATGGCTGAGGCCTTTGCCAGTGAAATCCCCCGCATCTTGGTTGCTGGGTGAGTTTGACTTGTTTGAACTGTTCTCCATTTGCCACTTGAACATCCTTAAGAAGGCTACATTTCACATGATTTCCTCCCACAGTGATACGATGGACAGTGTGAAACAGTCAGCTGCCCTGTGTCTCCTGCGGCTATATAAAACCTCTCCGGACTTGGTGCTGATGGGCGAATGGACATCGCGCGTTGTGCACCTTCTCAATGACCAACACATGGTAAGAGCATTGTGGAACCAAACTTTTTGGGGTGAAACGGAACCATTCATTTGTTATGTGTCTTAAATTGATAGTAAAATGCTGTAATTTATTGGATTACATCTGAGATTCCTTCCGACTCTTATATTGCATTCTCTGTACTTATAAATACAAATGAACATACACAGAATCAAGACATGAGCTGATTGGGCTGCACACAAAAATTGCCCCGAGCGGTAGTGGCTCTGTACTTTGCTAAAGGGCACGTTGGCAGAAGTGATCTGGCTCCCCTCCAGTTAGCTGTCCCATTTTTTCAGAGTGACATGATCCATCCAGCCACCCATATCCCGACAGTATCATCTACTGTTGCCCTCTTTTATTTCATTGAAATCTAACTCACATCAGTAGTATGTGTTTCATGTTTTTTTGTTGCTGAAATCATTGCTTCTGTCATCATCAGCAACCCTAAAAGATATCCGAAGCGAGCCTTTTACCTTGTTGTTTTTATATTTGTTAGGGTGTGGTGACAGCAGCCATTTCTCTTATCACCTGTTTGAGCCAGAAGAATCCAGATGAGTTTAAGACCTGTGTTTCCCTGGCAGTGTCTCGACTGAGCAGGGTGAGTAATCAGCGTTAACTGTACCACACATGGAACTCAAGTTCTTAGAGAACAAGTTGATTGCTTCTCCGCATAGTCTAGTTCATATACGCAAGTTTGCAGTGTATGTAGGGGGAAAACATATTGAATCCGATCATAATCATATGTGCCTTAAATGGAAGATATTCATTGGATGTCTGCTTGTGACTGCAATGTAAACCCAGGGCTACTTTTCTTAAATCCTGCTGAATACTGCAACATTGCTGATAAAATGTACATATAGCAACATTTTTTAAATCTAACTATATCATCTGCAATGTAAAGCCATTAAGCCATAGCCAATTTCTCAAATGTTCTCAACCTTTATTGAGCCATGGCACATGTTTCAGATCTGAAAACATTTCATGGCAAACCACTGAGCAAAACAATTCTGGATATACAGGTTGATTATGTACCTTCTGGCTTGTAGCATTTGATTGTTTTTCCTGTTACGTGGCTGGCATAGAATAGATAAATGAAGAAAAACTTATTTTTATTAGAAAATAATTTTTTGGGGGGTCAAAATATTTGATATTGGACAATTTCTCGCTGCACACTAATGTGCCATGGCACACTGGTTGAGTATCATTGGCTTGACCTCTCACACTATGATATGATATGATATGATCAAACAGTCCTGTGCACATTGTTGGTAACGGCATCTCAACACAGTGATGCAAAAGTAGCACAAGCAAATGCAGAGGCAGAACTCCATATGAGTCAACATTTTTGAAATGCCAGAAACTTGTACTTGATGAAAACCCTTAACCCACGTTTAGTTGTGCCATGGCTGTGCACATTTCAGCAACTATTTGATTTCCAACCTCTGTACTGCAACAGTTGGATCAAGCTCGAGTTGATTGGTCATGCCTGCAAAATGGAATGCAGCCGTGACCAATTGGCCCATTGCATGTCTGGTGAATGCAATTGTGGTAAAATATTGTGCAACAAGGCTATTGCCTACTAGGACCAATCTGTTAAAATGAACACATCCGCTGTTTGGGATCTTACTAATCTTGTCCAGAGTCTTATGAGTGATGATACAGTTATGGTGGTGCCTTGACTTAGGAGTTTCCTGACCTTGGCCGATTTTTATTTTTTTCTCCTCGTTATTTATTTATTAATTTATTTTTTACTGTGACATGCCAGCAAAAATGTGAAGATACAATCGTTATATGGTTCACAACAAGCATCAGTTTGGCAGATAAATACTTCTTTAAAAAAAGAGGCCAAGTGTCAAGCTGTTTATTGGCATTCCTAACTGAAGTTTACTTTCAAACTAAAACATAAAACAAATAGAATTACGCATCTTTTTAAAGCAACTTTGCCTTATTTGAAAGTCTGCTACCTTAACATATAATGCAAAATCCCATATACATATAACATCTATCATCATTGTTGTAATATCATTTCTTTGTAATTGCAGTGTTGCGGTGAGTGAACTTGCACGTAAACTGTTTATCTATATGTGCCCTGCGATTGATGATTAGTTCATGGTGTGTCTCGCCTCCTGCCCAAAAGCCAGCTAGAACTAGCTCCATCTCAACCGCAAATAAATGTATGCTTTTGAAAACCTTCTGAGCATTATAATGTAATGCACTGACTGGCAATCAGTACTTTTCTGAAGGAAGTGTCTTGACGTTTTGTCTTGCGCTTCTTTAGATTGTCTCATCAGCATCCACCGACCTGCAAGATTACACCTACTACTTTGTCCCAGCACCGTGGCTGTCTTGTAAACTGCTGCGCCTGCTGCAATGCTATCCTCCACCTGAAGATGGTGCCGTGAAGGGCCGTCTTGTGGAGTGCTTGGAAACCATTCTCAACAAGGCACAGGAGCCACCGAAGTCAAAGAAAGTGCAGCACTCCAATGCCAAGAATGCGATCCTCTTTGAGGCTATCTCCCTTATCATCCACTATGACAGGTGAGCAGTTAGAGCCGACACTTGACGTTATCGGGGTGAAAATCAGGGATTGCAGTTTAAATTTTTCAATTAAGTTGCTGAACTATTTCTTGGCATATGTTGTGTTCCACAGTGAGCCAAACCTGCTTGTGCGAGCCTGTAACCAACTGGGTCAGTTCTTGCAGCACCGAGAGACTAACCTGCGTTACTTGGCTCTGGAAAGCATGTGTACGCTGGCCAGCTCAGAGTTTTCTCATGAAGCAGTCAAGACGCACATTGAGACGGTCATAAACGCGCTCAAGGTGATTGATCAGACACTTAATCAGTGTAAAAGTTTACACCCTTTTCAGTTTTCAACTAGTTTTAAAAATAACACTAACTGTCAGAAATATTGGGAAGTCCATTCAAACTTGATCAAGCTTACTCAACCCATCTTTAATTTTGTCACCAATTATTGGTCTTTTTGCAGACTGAGCGGGACGTTAGTGTTCGACAAAGGGCAGCAGATCTGCTGTACGCCATGTGTGATCGCAGCAATGCCAAGCAGATTGTAGCTGAGATGCTCAGCTACCTTGAGACGGCTGACTACTCCATCAGAGAGGAGATGGTATGTGAAATGGACAAAATAAGAATAAAGTCCTTTTTTTTTTTTGTATTTGCATACTGGGTACATTTCATTTGGTGATGTGTTTATGTTGCTACTTTTTTGGGGGAAAAGTACCAGACACATATGTAAGTCCATTCATCCTAGACAACGATTCAGTAGTTTCTAATAGGGCCCAATGAAAGTTTCAGACGCTGTGAAAGTACCCTAAATGCACCATTTTGCTTGTGTAGCACTAGCAAGTGTGAAACGTATGTTATTCTGGTTATTCTGTTGTCCCCTGAGCGTCCTTTAAGCTGTTTAATGACATCCCAGTTGGAGTTAACTGTAAGTATACAGTGGGTCTTATTCTTATTGTCGTGTGTTTAGTTTTAAACACAAAACATGCTTCATTTTTAAAACATCGCTAGCCTAGCGCTAATGCTAAAAGCGGTGGCAGGATCCCATTCAAATGCTAAGTTAGCATCAACTTCGGGAGTGTTTTTCCTTCAAATAACGAATCTTCACACACAAATGGTGTGGGAACACATGCCCACAGTTGAGATAACACTACGCAAAGGTACAAATTCTTCTCAATGTGTGGAAAAACGAGTTTTTAAAATAAATTCATTCACAACTTTCTTATGTACTCACTTGAAGTGTGTACGCCATGGATGCACGGCACCACACTGCCCACAAGAGGCCAAAACGCACAGGAACAGTCAGTATTTGTTCTTAGTTTTTTCAGTTGCTATTATTTTAGTTTATTCTATTCTTATTTCACCTTCTTATCGTTTTATTTTGTCATTGTCCTTTCAATTTCCATTTAAAGTTGATATTTCAAGGATTCAAAGACTTTCTTTTCATGAAATTTGTTGATAAGTTCATACTATGGACTTGTCATTCAAAGCAGAGAATCTTAATAGCGAAAGTTTGTGCGAAAGTGACACCTATTGAAAAGGAATTGGGGAGGGGGGGTCATTTTATGCATTATATATAAATAATTGGCAGATTAATCGGCAATTTTTTTCTGCCAAGTACAGTATCAGTATTGGCATAGGGCTAAAAATTGCATATCGGCCGAGCCCTAGTTTCTAATACACCGATTGGCTCATCCAATTTTTGCATGTCTAAAACAAAATCTAATTTGATTCAAAATTGGATTCATTCTGAAATGACTGAGTTGTGTGTTGTCTCTCAGGTGCTCAAAGTAGCGATCCTGGCCGAGAAGTATGCTGTGGATTACTCCTGGTACGTTGATACCATTCTCAACCTCATTCGCATAGCTGGCGATTATGTCAGTGAAGAGGTATGGTACCGTGTCATCCAGATTGTCATCAACCGGGATGATGTGCAAGGCTACGCTGCCAAGACCGTCTTTGAGGTACCACTAATTGGATCAACATTTGTGAAGATTGAAGCATACAAAAATCTATTCAATTAGTTTGTACTGACATTGGTGGTGCTCCTTATGTTGTTTTTTTTTTTCATCGATTTCATGCCCCAACTGCTAAAGACTACAAAAGCAAAAAGCACACCTGATAGAAGCCGCAACAGCTACATTTAGCCATAAAAACAAACATGTATATACGGTACAGGCATTGGCCACTTCGCTTTATTAGCTGCAAGTCGCCTCATTATAACATGGGATATTTACAAAGAGAGAGCTCACACAGATCATACAGCTGGATTTAAAAAATAATTTTGAATTACCTTCAAATAAAATCATACCGACAGAAAGTTCAGTTTTATTTTCTTCCAGGCCTTGCAAGCCCCTGCCTGTCATGAGAATATGGTGAAAGTTGGAGGCTACATTCTTGGAGAGTTTGGTAACCTCATTGCTGGTGACCCCCGTTCTAGGTACGTGTCGTTTTAGGTAACAGAATATTCAGTTGACAACATAAAAAGTAACTTGTTGTGTTCTGTCCTCTAGCCCCTTGGTCCAGTTCAACCTTCTCCACTCCAAGTTCCACCTATGCTCTGTGCCGACTCGTGCCCTGCTCTTGTCGGCCTATATCAAGTTTATCAACTTGTTCCCGGAGACCAAGGCCACCATTCAGGAGGTTCTTCGTTGCGACAGCCAGATTCGCAACTCTGATGTAGAGCTGCAGCAGCGTGCTGTGGAGTATTTGAAGCTCTCTTCTATTGCCAGCACAGATGTCTTGGTAATTCACTATTTTTTTTTATTTGGTTGTACTGTATTCATGTGTAACAACTTTCAAACTTCATTAACTCATTCACTCCCAGACATTTTCACTTAAGCAACCCCCTTCGCTCCCGTCTGTTTTACTGGATTTTGACAGATTTTGCTAGGCCCACAGAATATTGTTCTATTGCTATAAAACATGGAACCTACCAAAAGAAAGATTACAGTCTCTTCTTTCATCAGGATAAGAAAAGTATATTTGTATCTGTTTCAGATTTGCAGCAATTAGCATTAGAATAGAGCTAAATTTCATCATCAGTTTCACAAACCTGTTGAAAACAGTGTCAAAAAGAGCTTGTTGCAACATTCCTCTGGCTAATCTCTTATACTCTGCTGCCACCTGCTGGCCGTTTTTTTAATTGTAATAACTAACATTGCTTTAAGCGACCTCTTCAGGGCAGAAGCTGCATTAAAGCCTTCTGTTTGCTCTAACATAAAAAAAAAAGTGAAGGACGAAGTATTAAAAAAGGTCTTTATACGTTGCTGGGTTTAAATGAGTTAAGAAAATGTTTCAAAATGGTGCTAAACATCTTGAATGTTTTATGCTCAATGCCTGGCATTATTAGCAGTTGCACATTTATGCTTCACATTGCTAATGTACACATCTTTAATATTCCACATATTTTGTTGTGTATCTGCAACTTTAATCTTTTGGTCCACCACCTGAAAATCTATGACCGTGTTTGAGGGTAGGAACGTAAAGCCCCTCCCTGTCTCAAAACTACCACAACAAACTTGAAAAAAATAATTTCCCACGAAGGCTGAAGACTGTTACTCCCCTGCAACTGCCACCACCCCAGTTTCTCAATGAAGAGGTACTGTCCCAAACTTCCACGCAGTTTTGAAGTGATGTCAACCATCCCATAACACCCAGAGCTTTGAAATATTTGGGGTGAATCTTATACAGTATACCAATGAGTACTGTTACAAATTCTTTTTGCATTCCCAAAGTAGTTATTTTGTGTTTGTTGTCCGGATAGGCCACAGTTCTGGAGGAGATGCCTCCTTTCCCTGAGAGGGAGTCTTCCATTTTGGCTAAACTGAAGAAGAAAAAGGGGCCTGGTGCAGTGTCTGTGACAGACCTGGAGGACAGCAAACGCGAGGGCGGGGAGCTGAACGGAGGTGGCGAACGGGGACCAGACACATCAGCAATGGCTGCTTCCAATGCCGTAAGTCAACTGTCTACTGGTAAGCAGTTGTTAACTAGTTTGATCGTTTTGGCTCTCATGCAAATGTCTTTTTTCTGCCAGTCCACCCCATCACCATCAGCAGACCTTCTTGGAATCCGAGCTGGACCTCCTGTTGGCACCGCTCCAACCAGTGCCGGCAGCCTGTTGGTGGATGTGTTCTCTGAAGCGGGGCCCGCTGCATCTTCTGCTGCAGTTAATGACGACGGCTTTCTAAGGTGAAGGTCATCCGAATGAGCAGACGTGAAAACCCTTTGTGCCTGTTAAAGTACAGTTTTCTTTTGTAATCACGTTGTAGAGCAAATGTCAGCCTGTGCTGTTGTTTAGCCAATTGAAGACATTAATTGTCTGTCTAGTCTGCAACCTCCTTTCTGTGTGTTGACATAAGTAGCAAGGTTGTGGAAGGGAGTCCCAAGTTAACACAAATAGCATTTGAAAAGCTGAAAAATATCTCCTTTTATCAGTCAACAAGAAGTGTTATTCAGCATAATAATTCTAGTTGCACTGAGATTACATCAATATCTTGGATTTAAGGTGTTTTGGATGTAAACTATATGAAGAAATTGCAGCCTTGTTTCTGAAGGTTTTTAAGAGGCACTTCAAAATTGTGTCTCACATATTGGGCTTTGAAGGAAAAAAAAACTTTTAATGTCATTGGTGTTGTTTTCGTTGTATGTTGTCTGTACATTGAGACTACTTTTCAACATGTTGTGCTTGTCTGCTGGTTGACACGTTGTTGTACTCTCTTTATATTTGTCTTACGGACCTGCCAACATGGAGGAAAGTTTTTTGAATTTTTAAAGCTGTTATTCTCTTTTCATTCCAACCAAATTCTAAAGCAATCTATTAGGACTGGGCGATATGGCCTACAAATTCGTAGGGGTATTAATTTAATCCTCTGTCGGTAACGATATCTAACGATATAGACTAAATACTCTTTAATTAGTTTGCCAAAGCTAAAATGATTAAAACATATAATACAACAACAAAAACTGATGCCGTTCACCTTAACCGAATACTTCAGAATCCAGCTAGAGTCGTGAGGTTGTCAAGAGACCCGAGGAAGGATCAAAGAAAGGAAAGGAAAGGAAAGGAAAGGGAAATCCAGCACCGACCAGACATCACCTACTACCCACCGGGTTACCAACCAGAATCTTTCACCAACCCCGTAAACATCTAAATTCCAACAAATTAGGGAGACCTCAAGAGACCAAAGGAAAGACCGAGGAAAGGAAGGAAGGATAGATAGACAACTAACTTGCTATTGATTGTTGGTTACTTTAAGCAGTAAAGTGGTTCTTTTCAGAGAGACATCTGTTAAAATTCTACTGTACCCCATCACTTACCCTTTTTTATTAATTTTTTTAAACTTTAATTTAATTTAATTTATTTTTTCTCTTTTATTTTCTCTTGTATTGTTCATTCAGTAATCTTACCGATTCAACATGTCATCATCATTGCGCTCTCTCTCTCTCTCTCTTTTTTGTGTGCGTAAGAATGTTTGGATGCGGGTGTGCAAATGTGCGTGCGTGTGAGTTTGTGCTCATTAATTCACCTAAAACCTATTAAAAATCCCATACCCTTCACTTAAACCGAATACTTCAGAATCCCGATAGTCGTGAAGTTGTCAGGAGATCCGACAAGTGATCAAAGAAAAGAGAGAAAAGTCAAATTCAGCACCGACCAGACACCACCTACTATCCACAGGGTTACAAACCAGAATCATTCACCAACCCCAGAAGCATATAAATTCCAACAAATTAGAGAGACCTCAAGAGACCAAAGGAAAGACTAAAGAAAGGAAGGAAGGATAAATGAAGCAGCGTGAGATCCACAGACATCAGCCTCCACCGATTCAGCGACCAGAGGAAGAAGCAGATTGTGTTTGAATTTCGGTAGATGCTGGTGTGGTGGATCTGGCATGCATGAAAAATCTCCACCAAAGAGGGGAGCCGTCGACCCCAGCCAGGACAGGGCAAGCACCACCCCCCAGGGCTCCCCAGGCCTCCGCAGTGCCAGGGCACAACCCCCGGGCCCCGCGGGGGCCACCGGCCGGAGAGCAAACCCAGGAGCCCAGCGCGCCCCTCTCCCCAACACAACCCGCACCCTCGGCCCAACGCAGCAGAACGGGGCACGGCAGGCCCGCCAGGCACCCCACTGGCCCACAGCCCCCACTCCCGCAGGTGAGATGGAGCAGAGGGAAAGTATATCCCCCCGCTCTGATCCACCTGCTTCCCAAGAGATGTGTTGGTGAAAGTATGTGGTGCATTAAAAAAAAAGGGGGGGGGGGCATAGTGGCGAGGCGGAGGCCACATCACTTACTCTTGTGTTTCATAATAGCATAGCATCCATTATTCTTCGGTTTGTCACATGCTTAGCTCCTTGTACTCATGTAGTGATGATAATACCTGTTCTAGGTGGAGGTTATTCAGCACCATGAAAGTGAGGATTAGTCACTTTGAGGAGCAGCTCTGCACAAGGAAAGACAGTGTTTAGCCACAATTGCCATCCAGTCGCAGCTCATAGCTAGCTGGTGCAGGCAAGATATCTTAGCGCCGAGCATTTCCACCTGAGGAGCAGAGAAAGCAGGGACATATGGGTGACTGTTCATCATGGACGCATGATCTGGGGACCCTCTATATATATTTTTTAGGTATTTAGTCAGTGAGTGACGGCACGTTTTCACATAAGAGTGTGGCCATCTGTAATTTTTTTTCAGTAATATTTCAGATTAGGTGGCACTTTTTCACTTTTGCTCTTTGTATTTGCTATACAAGTTCAACAATAGGTATTAACATTCTATCAGTGCAGATAATAACAGTGAACTACATGTAAAGCGGCTGGGTTTGTTTTAGGTGGTAGACTGTCTATCAACCAAAGGGTTATGGGTTTAAGTCCCAGTTTCCACACTGCCCTGTCAGACTACTCTTGAGCAAGGTACCAACCAGTTAGTCCTGATGCATGTCATCAGCAAATGAGGTGACAGTGTAAAAACACTTTGACTTTCCTAAGTTAATCTTATTAAAGTGCAAACTGAATTGGCTTGTGTACGGCCAAAGTGTTAGTGAGAGTTCATGTCTATTCTTCTCCCTGGTTGGCAGGTTCTCTTTACTTGTCTATCCTTTTTTAACTTACTGTGTATGTGACTTGTCTTTCGTCTTTTTCTCTCTTTTCCTTCTCTCCATTTTCCTGTGTGTGTGTGTGTGTGTGTGTGTGTCTGTGTGTTTGGTTTGAATGTGTCTCTGTCCTATACCGTGATTGTGCGTTGACAGAGATCTGGAACAGCCCACCGAGACCTCTGACTCCTTATTGGTGGAGGGTTCTGGTGACTTGGAGTAAGGGCCTGTAGTAAACTACAGACTTAGCTAGAAAACCACAATTATGACACAGTCATGCAGTCATAATGGCATTCATACAGTAGTATAGTGTCGTATTGCTACTGTGAATGGGTAGCTTGCTGAACCATTCAAATTCGATTGGCGTCAAAAAACGGGAATTTGTCTAAATATAATTTTAGATAGCCCTATGGCAGTTTGTTGAGCGTTTTTATGTTGGCCATTTGCTTATTGTTCTTTGTCATATATACATATTACAGGTTATTGAAAAGAGACGGCAGTATGAACATTTTATGTAGTGCAGTGTCAAAGAAAATGCGTTAAGGAAACACAATTTAGTAATTTGATCTGGAGCACATACAGAGCCTAACAAATGTTTAAAACCAACACATTTGTCTCAGAGACCATTTGACTTGTGGAGGGGTTATAATGCGGACCTTGTCAATGTCAGTGAGTTCTATCATTTTCAACAGGTAATGGGGAATTCAGATTGAATTCACCTTTTTATACCTAATCTTGAGCTGGCACACTGCTTTTCTGGGAAATCAGAAATTAAGCAGGCCTAATATATTCAACCAGGAATGCAAGTAAATGACTATAGAATTATTTTTTTAGTCAATTAAAGGGCAAGTCACCCCCACGCCCCAAAAAAAGGAATAATTCTTGACAATAATATGTTCAATGCAGCCCCACTAGTCTAAATATGGTTTTCTGATTAATATTGTGTTAGTGAAATATGAGTTCAGCATCAAAATCCAGTCGTTCTTATCATTATGAGAAGGCGAATATTTTGCTACTTGCTGTCGACTGAAGATGACATCACAGTTGCTCAGGTCTCAAGTAACAACCAATCACAGCTCAGCTTCAGAAAACAGGTGATTGGTCATTGCCTGAACCCTGAGCAACATTGATATCATCTTCAGTCGACAGCAAGTGGCAAAATGGCCGCTCCCTGAGATGGATAAAAACGTCTGGATTTTGATGCATAACTCATATTCCTTAAATGTAATATTAATCAGAATGTCATGTTTTGACTAGTGAAGTCACATATAACATATTATTGTCAAGAATGTTTAAGGTTGACTTTTCCTTTAATAATGGTAGAATTATTCATGAAATAATATGCTTTCCTAGTTGTTTTGTTAAACATTCATTTGAAAATTCACATATAACTGCAATTATTATATTTTAGCATTTAAAATGTCATTTCAGTTCCAAAACTACATACATTAAATGCACATCAAAAATTTGTGATAATAATTGTCAAGGCTGTTAATTTAGGGCAACTGGCATAAACCTTATGTTGTTGAACACTTTACACTAGGGTTGGGCAACTACCGATACCACGTATCTGTGCCAATACCAGACTTATTTTAAGGTATCGGATATTGGTATTCACGACGGTGTCTGATACCAGTATCACCTGCCCTTTTGTGGCCATTTTACGATAGGAATTAGAAATAAGAAGATTAGAAAATTGCCGTTAATTTCACGCAATATTAAGGATAAGCTGTATTGTAATATAAGAATCATATAGCTGTAAAATAATCTGTTATTGTTTTTTGTTTATATCTCGAAAGTACAAGTGATATCGGTACTTTGTATCCGTGACTACTGAAGAGTTTACTTGTATTGTCATCGGTCTGGAAAAAAAAGTGGTATCAAACATCTGTACTTTACTCTACAACCCAGCAATAACGTTACACACATTCATTTTCCGAACCACACACACAAAAATAGACACTCCCAGATGTAAACATGTTTCGCATACCAAACCAAGTTCATGGCATCAAGCTACTTGCATATCTGTAGCCTATGTACTATACTGCTTGAATCATGTGAGCTGTGCCTGTGGTAGAGTGCAGTTGAAATGTATTTGGAAAGTGCTTCATTTTCTCTTCTTTTGGATTTGGATTATGTCCTGTATTGTATAATATTGTGTACATCGTTTTAGGGTATGACCTAGTCAGTCTAAGCTTAAATTGAATTACAGTACAGTGCAGTGTGTCATATTCATTTATTATAAACATTCAACCAAAACAACAGAAAGTGTCCAAATACATACTATTCTGCTGGTGTTTGTATTTTGTTTTTGTTTTTTTACAAACTGCCTTTGGACGTTGTTACTAACAATCTCTGTATTTGATCCCCTTTCTCCTTTTTGTTCGTAACAAATCTTCATCACATTGCCTGTGCGCATGTGTTGATTGGATGCCTATTACTTTTCTCAACACACCTCTGTTCTCTTTTCTTCTGTGGGCTTTCTACATCCTTGCGCTATCTTGTGGTCTTTCAGCTCTGCTCCTCCCTCTGAGGATCCTGCTCCCCCTCTGTCTGAGGCTGATGAACTCCTTAACAAGTAAGCTCTTTCTCTGTTTAAAGATTTGGTGTTTTGTGTTTGCCCACTCTTTGCATGATTTCCACAGGAAGCATATAGTGGATCTTCATCAGTCATACGGTTTAGCCTAGTAGCCTACACCTAACAGCACAAAACTCAGAAGTTGAACTGTCAACACTTCAAAAAAGTCTTGAGGCTTTGGTTAAATAAGCATCAAATAGTTAACTGAATATTTTTACATATAATATATATATATATATATATATATATATATATATATATATATATATATATATATATATATATATTTACACAGAAGGGTCCCAGTAATGAAGTGGGATAAATCGTGAAAGCGAAATGGGCTATATTTCAGGGTAGCAATAGCCTAGCGACAAAGACATGTGGACGTCGGTTTATGACGGCATTCGTTGCTATGGTGGCTGCATTGTGAAAAGGCTTTTATCTCCCAGACACACAGAATAAATGACTTTTCACACTGCCCTTAGTTTTCTTGGCGTTGGCTGCAGGGCACTGCTCAAGGACAATGGAATCTCTGTGTAAGTCCATATTTGGAAGTGCAAAATAACAGGGAAACTTTTCCCGCTGGTTGGTATAAATCACTCTGCCTGAGCTCATCATGCGTTGTCAGAGTAAACCACGAGTACAGAATTTTTTTAAACCAAATTTTACAATGCAACACTTAATTTTGTTTTACTTACTTACATAAATGTATATTATTTTGTGTTTAAAAGCCTGCAGTCACCTTGGTATTTTTCTTCTCCATCCTAATATTGCTATTTATAATTTGAGGTGTCAAATCCAGGTTCAGAAAGTAACCCTTCTACAGTTTTGCTTTAGCCTAAGGTGCTAGTTAGCTAGCTTCCATGATGCTCATTTACCTGCTAGGAAGCTAGCTAGCTAGCACTAGGGGCTAAAGCCAAACTGTGGTTGGGTTTTTTACTCTCTAGACCTGGATTTGCCACCTCTGCTAAGAATTGTTTTTATTGTGTAGTTATATATTCCCTTTTTTTCCTATCTATGCACTACAGGCGATATGACCGGGACCACAAATAGCAAAAATCTGTATATAATTGACAGCAATTAGAATTGCATTAGGGTGGAGGAATCCACGAGTACCAAACTGCGAAGATGTGGGGGTCCACTGAAATGGAAAAATAGTACTCAACTGCTCAATAGACTTTTTATGCTGCAACACTTTGACCCCTGACAGTAACAATAGATTAAAGCGTGTTGAGAAAACTTTTAATTAAAACTCAAATTTGAGGTTGACCACCTTCCCTAAACAGAATATGTTCAACCTCTGAGGTTCCACAATACTTGAAATAGCTTTTAGTTTACCAAGTTGCTACTACCTTTAGTTGTGGGGTTTGTCACACTTGGAAAATAATTGACTCTACATTGACCCATCAGACCACCAAGACTCAACACAGTAACCTGGATGGTGGTAATGTTTTCAACCTTCAACAGTCCAGAATTATTTCCCCTTCTTTATGCATAGATGCGGTTGTTCTAAAGGTTAGAGCAAGCACCAATATAGCCCACAAATCCATAAAGCATGATTACCTGAACCAGACGCAAAAGTGTCTCATTGCCTGCATCTGGTTGCAGGACCATTATTTTCACTTCTACATTGAAGTTGCCCAACTTTCATGGTGTGTTATTGTTTTGGTGTGGTGCTTGTTTCTATTTTTTGAGGTTCTGGATAACACTGCCCATGTATTTTCTAGTGTCTGTCTGGATCATTATAAAGTCACCTATAGTTGTTTTCATTCAACAGGTTTGTGTGCAAGAACAATGGTGTTTTGTTTGAAAATCAGCTCTTACAGATTGGCATCAAGTCAGAATATCGTCAAAACCTTGGTGAGTAATGGAGCTGCTTCAATTGATTCGTCATAGCCAAAGTTCTGTCTGGCTTTCTTCAGCGTAGAAATCCTTTAGGCTATCAGTTGCATGCAATTTACACCCATCTCTGCCTTTAGGTATGTACCAGGGGTAGGCAAGTTCGGTCCTAGAGAGCCGCAGTCCTGCATGTTTTTGATGTCTCTCTCTCTTCGAACACAGCTGAGAGGCTCCTGCAGAACGTAATTATGAGCTGATGATTTGAAACACCTGGGTTGTAGGTAGGAGACGCCGAAAACATGCAGGACTGCGGCTCTCTAGGACCGAACTTGCCTATTCCTGTTATATGGATGTGCTTCTGGATTATTTATCTCCCTCTATGTTTTCAATTAACACATTTTGTGGTCAGTTTTATGACTTAAAAAACAGCTTCAAAACAATAGCTGCACTGTAAACAAGTCGACGTTAGCCATGGCTGCTACGCTGCTAGTGTAACTTAATTGTAATGGAGTGTTGCTATAACACTCAATGTTAATGGCTTGATGTGGTATTATTTTATTAATGTGTAAGATTATTTTCATATTTTTTTATTTCTTGACTTGGCCTGCTGTGTATTAATAATGTATGTCTTTCTCATAGGGAGAATGTACTTGTTCTATGGGAATAAGACGTCAGTGCAATTTGCCAGCTTCACCACCACAGTCAGCTGTCCTGGAGAGCTCCAGTCTCATATCCATTCATTCCCCTTGGCTGTCGAGTACAAAAGCTTAAGACGAGATGCATTTGGACAAAGCATGATATTTTGCCATCGCTGACCAATACGTCTTGATTGAGTATAACTAACTATTAACTATTGCCAGCACCATGTTGTGTTATGACGAACATTTTATCTTTTTTTTTTTTTTTTTACTAAATTTTCTTTTAAATAAAAAAATCTTCATTACAGATGAAAATCTAGTCTAGTTTCCAGTTAGATGTATTTGGACCTGTGTAGCATCTGTTTAATGTTCCTTGACAGCAAGTCACAGCTTAACGTTCAAACCAAACCAGTGGAACCACTGGTAGAGGGAGGTGCTCAGATCCAGCAGGTCCTCAACATCGAGTGTCTGACCGACTTTTCCGACGCTCCACTACTTAACATCAAGTTCAGGTAAGCTCTAGAATAAGAATTCCAAATAACTTGATTAACGTAACCCATATCAGAAAACTACGATGGTATCTCCATGTGCGAACACAGTACTTTCCATGAATAATTGAACTGCAGTTTGATCCTTCTTCAAAATGTTTACCATGGATATTTTTTATATTGTAAACAGATAAATGCACATGCATGACGATAATACCACACAATTACTGTAAAAAACAAATCTACCCAATATGCTGGCTGAGAGTCCTATCACAATTAAACTGCAATTGATTTTAAAAAAAAAAAAAGAGGAGGAAGTACAGTCATACCAATGTATTGGCATTTTCTTGGAACAGTATTAGTCAAAATACATTTTACTGCTTAAAAACATTCCTTTCTGCAAAATTAACAATCAAGCACAATTGTGGTCTTGAATCAGTGAAGAATTGACATTGTGCTACATCGGTTTTTCAGGTCAACTTTTTGGAAGAAAATGGTATTTTGCGTTAGACGTCAATGCATTTAATTGTGTGTCACAGATACGGAGGAGCTCTGCAAAACTTGACCCTCAAGCTGCCTGTCACTATCAACAAATTCTTCCAGCCGACTGAAATGTCCTCAAATGATTTCTTCCAGCGTTGGAAACAACTTAGCCAGTAAGTTTGGGCCCAGTATTAGGTGTGATCATAACAAAAGACTATAAAACCAGAAAAGTGAATGTCCTCGCAGTCTTGGGGAAAAAGAAAATCTGTACTTAATTCCTGGTTACAAAGAGATATGTCCATTTTTGGACGTGTTTTGTTAACCAAAAGCTAAAGAAATCATTTTTTTAAGGTGATGGCTTTAAGGATTTTATGAGACCGAAGTTTAATTGAGTTGAGCAAATTTGCTGTGTTTTTTCTAACTCTGGTAAAGAGACTTTGGAACATTTATTTTTTATTTCAGTGCTGGATTTCGGAGAAGGACCATGATTCACCCGCACTGGAATTTAAGGATATTAAATTTGGGATGAAAATGCAAAACAGAAAAAGGGAAATGATGTGCAATACTCTAATAATAATGGCAAAACAGTTTATTCAAAGATGTAGGTTTACTAAATGTCGAACATTGTTTTTTCTTTTTTTGGAAGGAAACTGAACATGTTTGGAAGGACATTAAGGAGGGTTAAGACAAATCACGCCTTGTTGTTAGTGATGCACCAAATATTCGGCCACCGAAAATAAAATTCAAGCCGAAAGAATATGGCCGAAAGAGGACGTTGTGGTGACGCAAGCAAAAAAAAAAAAATGCTGAAAGTGTCTATTTGAATTAAACACCAAACACGGGAGTGAGTGTCCGCCTTGCTGCTCGCTGCCGTTTGTGAGTACCGGCAGCTTCATTGTGTACAGTGGAGAAGGAGAGGGTCGCTTGGTAAACTATGTCAAAAAAGCGAGCGCTGCCGAGTACTGCACTACAAGTGAGCCCCTCTTTCTCCTACAGCGCCTTCCTTTTTTTCCTTTGAGACCCCCCTTGAGCACTTTCTACTTTTTCACTTGCATTCTGGTGGCTGTACTAAATACTTGAGCAAATGTTAGCACTATTGCTATCAACGGTTTTAACCAAGTAAACACTTACTGCTATTTCCGGGTAACTACAGATCTGTACGCTGTGTGTGACTTTGCAGTCCGTTCACAAAGCCAATTGCTTGGTGCGAAGAAATATATTTATTTTTTTAAACGTTGGTGAATATGTGAATGTGCCGATTTTAAGTGCGGCGCACCGTGTCCCGCTCCAAATAGCCTACCAATGCGTCATCCGCACCGCACAGCACCCATTTGTGCCAGCCGGTGCGAAGTACTGTACATTGACTATAAAGTGCAATTGCTCCGCCAGAAAATGCTCAGTTGCTCACCCCGTGTTATCGCCAACATGTCTCTGATGTCTGTGGTGTGGATGCATTTCAATTTATATTGTGCTTTGTTAAAATGCCAATGCTAAATAGGCCTAAATATTTTATAATAATATTATAATTTTAATTAATTATAATAAATGCAATGATAATAAAAATATTGCCTTTTTTTTCTCTGTGCGTTTCAGTTTTTGGCCAAGCATTTCTCATTTTCGGTTTTGGCCAAAAAAAAAATTATCTCGGTGCATCCCTACTTGTTGGTATTTGATCATTTGAAGAATTTATTGTCTGATTAGACCTCACTTTTTGTTTTTGTTTTGTCTTTGTTCGAATGCTCAATTCTGTTTTTTTTGCTCCGTTGATAATTCTCATGTTCTATGGAGAAAGATTTGGATGCTGGTTTTTGGATTGATAAAGGAAAACAAAAGCAGTTTGTGGCCAGTAAGTATTTTGTTACTTTCTTTAGGTTAACTAGTAAAGCTTTTGTATGTACTGTCATCAGGCCTCAGCAAGAAGCACAAAAGATTTTCAAGGCCAACCACAGCATGGACACAGAAGTTCTCAAGGCTAAGGTACGTCAATATTCTCTTTATACCTCCTCTCGATAGTTGTTTTGTCTTCATACTGTGTGTATCTCCTTCATTCGTGTTTTTTTTTTTAAACAATGTTAGTCAAAACTTCACCGCGCTACTTTAACCATGACTCTTGATATGATAGCACTGACTTTGTTGTTGTTGTTGTTGTTGTTGCTTTCTTGTAGCTGCTGGGATTAGGAGCGGCCCTGCTGGACAATGTCGATCCAAACCCGGAGAACTACGTGTCTGCTGGAGTGATCCAGACCAAGGGTCAGCAGGTTGGCTGCCTGTTAAGACTGGAGCCCAATGCCCAGGCACAGGTACAACCTACAGTTGTGTATAAAACATCAGTTAATCATCTCCAAATTACATGTTTTCAACAGTTGAACTTACTTAAATTGGTTAACCTAAAATTTTTCCAAGGGTTTAAGATTTCATATTTAAAGAAAAAATGCAAGCCACTTAAAAAAGAAAAAAAAGGATTGCGGAAAAAAATATTACGTGCAGTAATTTAATCCCACATTTATTATTGTTTACCACAGACGATTATTCTATTTTTGCAATAATTACCACTAAGTACTGTTTTGAAGTAAAATACCTTTCTGATAAAACGAAAACCTGAAATAAATATTTTTAGACAAAAGACTTAAAATAGGTCAGACAGTCAACGTGGTGACATGATGGCATATCGATGAACTGGCAAAGCAGAGGTCTCAAGCATTGAATTTTACAGAGGGCAATGAATTTTGAGCGTCCGTCATTCGGCAATCATCGATAGTCGGGACGCACTTCCGTCATCGTCAATCCGTCAATATTTCAAGCCGAACCGTCAATATTTCAAGCCGAACCGTCAATCCGTCATTTGTCGATTGCACAGCAAAATGAGCGTCTGTTAATGTTTGTCATTCGAAGTGGGCAATGTGATGTCATTTGTCAATCTCCAATCACCAAATTGGACAGATTGACGGATTGCATCTTCCGTCAATGCTAAGTTCGTCAATTTGTAGAAGTTTCGCGTCATTCGTCAACAAAATATGACAGAATGCCTACCTCTGGATTTTTATACCTCTCCACATTAAGGTAATTTAAACCAAACCACAGGGAAACAGCGAGGTGGTCTCAAGGGAGGCATCCCCTTTCCTCCTTAGAAATTCATTTTCACACCTGTTTTATGATGCGCTATTGAAGACCAATAAACAACTGAAATAAGTGGGGATGGACGAGTACTCGTGGAGGCTGCTAATACTACAAACCCATCAAAGTCCAGGCCGAGGGTGCGGTGCGGCGCAGCAGTCCTTTTGCGTCACTGCAGCTGGCGCTTCCCTGTCGCCGCCCCCGCCCGCTTTCACAACCCTGGTGGTCCAGGCCGAGCCATTCCACAATCTGATGTCTGATCTGCTCGTCACTATGTTCCGCGAAAACCAAAATGATGGCTACTAGTAAAAAAAAATAATAATAAAAATTGATGCTGGAAGGACTCCTGTTGTTTTGTCATATGTTGTGTGACGTAAACATGTACACAACTTGAGCAGATCTGAGCTTAGTGGAGTTTTGAGTTTTGGGCCGTGTCTGCATATGGGAATGCAATGGAGGAGCTTATTCAACTTATCCACTATGGAGGGTTGTTTCAAATTTTTTGCCTATTCAAGCTCCCAAAACGGCGTCACCATCTAAACGAAAGGCACTTCCAATATAATATTTTGGCGTTTTTACCCCCCAAGCGTCCTCCTATGAACATATGAATAAATTACCAATTTTGACACGCAAACTGCCATGCAAACCCGCTTGTTACAAGCCTTGTGTGGACTTAAAACTTCTCTAAAAGTCAGAAAAGATTCACCGGGTGCCACTTAATGATTAAGACCACTATCACAACAGTGTAGTTCAGGCAGCAACATGTTGTTTTTTCTGATCAGTTAATATGTGGCGTGTGTTTGGAATGTTCCTTTTCTGTATTGACCTAAAAATGCAATAATTTCAGTCAATGATCAATGATTCAGTATTTTAATCTTAATAACAGCAATATTACATGAAGATTATGTACAAGGTTTTCCTTTTTTTTTGGGGGGGGAGTATATAAGTGATGTGGTTACTATGCAGTGGGAAGTAAATGTGGTTGATATAAGATTAAGTGTATGGCTGGGGTTCACTGCCTGTAGTGTGTTCCCTCACTCTAATCAGTCCCCCAAGCAACATGAACTCATACTAAAACAAATATAATTGTAACAGTATCAAGCCATTTATTACACTCTAGTAGAGGTTAATTGTAAATTTAAACACACAAAAAGAAGAAAATTACACACAGTGCACACTTAAATACTAACACACTTTGTTTAGCTTGTTTCCCGAATAAAGCTAGCTCAAGGCTAACGCACAATGCAAAGTGCCATTGACTCGCTAACGCTATTTAGTGTGCTACTTGCGGCACTTTTATCACTCAAAATACGGCTATTCATACAAAAACGCTTCAGGAATGTATACAGAGAAGCATGTTAACATTACTCACCGGCATATGCTCTTCCTACACTGCAAAAAAACAACTTTATTGGCGTAACTTGATGGTGACTTTTTCCTTCTACTCTCTAATGTTGCTACAACTTAACAGTGTATCAGAACATGTGGAACCACACTGCCCCTAAGTGGCCAAATCGTGTAGAACATGAACAGTGCTCAATTATATATTATATCGATTCTGAATCGTACGTAATAAATGAGAATCGTACGCCCGGGCCATGTATAAATATATATCTATATTTTTAAGAGGGTGGGGTCAATAGTCAGAGAAAAAAACATGCAAATCTGCGACTTTATAAAGTGGCAGATTTGCGAGAGAAAAAACTCAGAAACTTACGAGAAATACACATAGCGTACCTATAGTCTGTGAGGATTCATTGGTGGTTAATGGGACACTGTTTATAAAATGAAAAGGCAGGATAGAGACGGATTCATTCTTAATTTAAACTTTACAAGTCATACACGGCAGCTAAAGCGACAACACTTCCTGATCTCCTATGAGCTGACTAACATTAACCAATCAGAAGCAAGCATACTTAAGGTAAATGCAAGTGAATGACGGAGAACAGCAGATTCGACACATCAACTTAGCTACTTGTACAAACAAAAACAACCCAAAGTGTATTGTTTAAATTATAATTCTGGAAATACAAATGTACCAGTAAATATACATTTCAACAAATTAACTCAAAAGTTTCAGGTTTTTTTCTTGCAAATTTGCCACTTTATAATCACAAATTTACCAGTTTCTCTCTCTCTCTCTCGCAAATTACCACTTTATATAGTCACAAATTTACCCGTTTTTTTCCCCTGTAAATTAACATTTTATAGTCGCAAATTTCCACTTTATAAAGTCGCAAATTTACCATGTTTTTCTCGCAAATTTTCCACTTAATAGTTGCAAATTACTTTTTTATAAAGTCGCAAATTTACCTTTTTTTCGCAAATTTGCCACTTTAGAAAATCGCAAATTGACCCGTTTTTTTTCTTGCAAATTACCACTTTATAAAGTGTCAAATTTACCCGTTTTTTTTCTTGCAAATTACCACTTTATAAAGTGTCAAATTTACCCGTTTATTTCTTGCAAATTACCACTTAATAATGTCGCAAATTTACCTTTTTTTCTCGCAAATTATCACTTTAGAAAGTTGCAAATTTACCTGTTTTTTTCCTTGCAAATTACCACTTTATAAAGTCGGAAATTTACCGTTTTTTATCTAGCAAATTTGCCACTTTATAGTAGCAAGTTTACCAGTTTTTTTCTCGCAAATTTGCCACTTTATAAAGTCGCAAATTTACCCGTTTTTTTCTTCCAAATTACCATTTTATAGTCGCAAATTTGCCACTTTATAAAGTCGCAAATTTACCCGTTTTTTTCTTCCAAATTACCATTTTATAGTCGCAAATTTGCCACTTTATAAAGTCGCAAATTTACCATGTTTTTCTCACAAATTTTCCACTTTATAGTTGCTAATGACTCTTTTATAAAGTCTTTTTTTTCGCAAATTTGCCACTTGTGAAATTCGGAAATTTACCCGTTTTTTTCTCTTGCAAATTACCACTTTATAAAGTCGGAAATGTACCAGTTTTTTTTCTTGCAAATTACCACTTTATAAAATGGCAAATTTAACATTTTTTTTCTCGCAAATTTGCCACTTTATAAAGTTTTTTTCTCGGAATATTGCTCCCACCTTCTAAAAAATAAAATATTTATACATGGCCCTAATACGCCGTCGTAGAATCGCGATTCTTATGATAATCAAATTTTTTGGGGCACATCCCTAATTGGTCTTCTCTTACCATGCATTTCAGTTGAATACATAATGTTTGTGTGTGTGTGCGCAGATGTACCGACTGACTCTGCGCTGCAGCAAGGACTCTGTGTCAAGGCGTCTCTGCGAGTTGCTGGCCCAACAGTTCTAGAATAGCTGGAGTTGCAGAACTTTATCAAGACCAGTACTCCCTCTCCTTCCCCATCAGCGCGCCCTCCCCTCTCCTGCCACACTTCTCTTCCTCCTACCAACAAAGGTTCTTTATTACACACAAAAAAAGAAAAAGAAAAAAAGTGTAACCTACATAAGGGAAAAGCAATCACTGTTAGCAGTGGTGACCATATTATTGTCATTATTCTAATTCAAGTTCATCTTCAATTTGTTTATTAACATAATGCTACATTATCGTTTTTTTCTTTATGGTGTTTACCTGTGTAGCTGGTGTGTGCGGCCAGGACTGCGCGCGAGCGCGTGCGCGTTAGCGCGTGTGTGTATATCCCACAGTGTGCTGTGGTCCCATTCTGCTTTATTCTGGCTGCTCTGTATTACTGATGCTATATGTACAGTGTGTGTGTGTGTGTGCATGTGTGTTGATTTATTATCAATCAATTGGTAGATCATTCCTTGAAGTCAAATGGGGGATCATACACATGGACCCATATTCCCCCATCGTATCCACAAGTGGTTCCTCGTCGGGTCCAAAAATGAAGGGAGAGACCTGAAGGTCCAACACTCTGATTTTAAGCATTCCCCTTGATCATAGGCCAGTCAAATTGCACTTAAGGCTTTTGGGATCC
Source organism: Vanacampus margaritifer (assembly GCF_051991255.1). Lineage (NCBI taxonomy): Eukaryota > Metazoa > Chordata > Actinopteri > Syngnathiformes > Syngnathidae > Vanacampus > Vanacampus margaritifer. Next base: position 54,226,108 of record NC_135433.1, read on the forward strand.
TCTGTGAGACCCTCCAGCATGACACCCACCCACCCTTTTGGGAAGAAACGGATTCCTCTCCTGGGGCTGTTTGAGTAGCCCGACATTTCAATGACCTTGATGGTTTTGTTTGTTGACGTGTCTGTAAATATGCGACAGTGTGTTACTTAATTGCTTTCATAGACATTCCCATCTAGCAGTTGGCTTCAATGATCGAGCCCAGGCTATCCGTGTAGACGAATGGCAGTAAACGGGATGTGAGGTGACTGACACAGGGTCGACATTTTCAGAATTGAAACAGTTTTTATGGAGGACCAAAACTGACAAAATTTAAAATAAATACATGACTTAATAAATGAATAAAAGTAAAAATAAAAAACATAAAAAATACAATAAAAAATGTAATACAATAAATAAATAAAATTGGAGATTAAAAAAATAAATCCAAAAACAAATGTTGAAATAATACAAAAAAAAGATATAAATAGAATTAAATATAAATCAATAAATAAAAACGGTCTATTTATTTTTGTTTTTATTTCGACATTTATTTTTATATTTTAATTTTATGAATCTCGTTTTGTTTTTTTTACTTTCAGGTATATATATATGTATGTATGTGTATGTATATGTATATGTATGTATGTGTATATGTGTATATATATATATATATATATGTGTGTATGTATATATATGTATATATATGTGTATATATATATATATACATATATGTATGTATATACGTATGTATATACGTATGTATATACGTATGTATACACGTATGTATATACGTATGTATACACGTATGTATATACATATATATACACGTATGTATATACATATATATACACGTATGTATATACATATATATACACGTATATGTATATCTATATCGTTTTTATTTCCATTTATATAAATTTTTTGTATTTAATTTTTTAATTATATTTTTTACATCCAATTTTGTTTACACCTTTGTTTGTTTATTTATTTATTTATTTTAAATTTGGCAGTTTTGGTCCTCAATAGTTAGGACTTCTCGTACTCAACTCATGCCTGGAGGAATGTCCAGATGAAACATTAGCTTCCCTACTGTACAACCTAAACATTGTTTCCGAAGAGATGCATAATTGTCTTTTTGAGACTTTTTTTTTTAATTGAACACTTTGCTTCTAAGGATCATATGTTCAAACTTTGTCTTTGCCCATCAGATAAATTAGTCCAAATGATGCAAATACACTGATTTTGACTTGATGTACAGCTCCAATGTACATCCAGAATCTTCTCAATAGAAAAATCCTGAATTCAGACAAATATTTCTATATTCTTTCCTGGGCTTCCTTTGCACACAGCAGCAGCAGTGATGTGGAAGAATACTAGTTGTCCATTATAACTACAGGGGACTATTGTTTATGTGAGGCTGGAAGCAGGTAATGAGAAGAAATCCTTAAAACATTTCAGAGATATTGTCACTTTACAATCTGTGGCTGCACAGCAATCACAAAACATTGTGGTGGAAAGCTTAGTCATTTTTTGTCATTCTGTGCGTGCGTGCGTGCGTGTGTTTGTGTGTGCGTGTTTAAGCAGTATCCACTAGCTAATGCAGCCTCATGTATTGATGTTTAAAAAAAAAAGAGTCCAATACCTGTGTTAGAATTAAGATTACTCTGTAATGAAAAATGTGAAAGTAAAACTATGCCATATATCAGAAATGATGCTTCCTGTGTTCACTGTTTCACTCAAACAGCATGACATCATTGAGTCGTAGGCAACAGAATGTCAAAGAAACAATAGGTCAGCAGTGGTCAGACATTCAGATGCACAAAAGCCTTTATGAAGTCAAGGCTTAATTTTTGCCTTTCTGTACTACAAGTACTGTACAATGGTTGCACAAGAAAGCAACACCTCATTAGTGAAGTCTGTTTTGTGCTTTATTTTTTAAATTCCCACCTAAAACCTTAAAATAGTCCCAAAAGAGAGAACAAATCCTTATTTTAGCTCTCATAGTGCACCATCAACACTGTATAGTGGAGCTGCAGACATACTTTGAAGATGTAGCGGGGTCTGTTTGAGTGGCCTCAATGCAGATGATGTGCTTCTGCTGGCTTCATCAGGCTGTGATCTTCAACTCTCACCACTGGAGCAGTCCACACTGAATGGAAATCTCTAAAACATGGGTATTGATTCTAATTTCCTCAATTGATTCAAGTGAGTTCAGTTCAATCCGGTATTGATTAATTATGGAACATCAATTCTTCTTAAATAACAACGGCATGATAATAAAACTCCACAAACTTGAATTTTGTGGAGACAGTACATGGTTAAATTATTTATTTATTTATCAAAGTAATGTGTTATAATCACTTGACACCAGCATGGATGAGATGGAAATGTTTTCATAAATCTAATTCAATAATTGTAAATATAAATTAAAAAATATTCTGAATTGTCATAAAGTGCAATGTCAAGTTTTTCATAAACGTATATAAAATACTTTTTAATTCATGTTAATGGCAAATATAAAAAAAAAAAAAAAACAGTAAGATACAAAAAATGTGTCCCTTAAATTTATATTTTCTTGGGGGTTGGGGAAGATCATGAATTTAAAAATATGTTCTATGTATTTAATATCACTGGAATGATTGATTATAGCTAATTGGTCGTGTATGTTTACCACTTTCAACATTCTTTCGCTTTTAATTTAATTGATATTACCAATCCGCCTTCACTTGTGTTTTAGCAACAAAACAACACACCACAGATAATGTGACATCATGCAGCCAGCATGCAGCAGTGCATGTGCGCAGTTGCTGAGCGGCACAATACAGTTCAATGCAATGAGCTATGTGTGCAACTTCCGCGGTCATCTGATTCGAGTAGAATTGGCCGAGTGGTGAAAAATGCAGCTGGCCGCCCTCATTTGCATATAGATGTCGGAGACTAGTGCTGGTGATGAGGCAGCAGTGACAGTCTGCCACGCTCCGCCCACTTCACACCCGGCAGGCATCCCTGTTTAGGAAGGGGAGGGGGGATATCACTCGTGTGCGCGTGCGCGAGTGGATGTCCAGCGCGCAGCCTATTGGCTGAAAATGACATCACCGCTCAAGGTTTATTGTTGGTAAGAGGATGAGCTCATCGTTTAGAATCAGTCTCTGGTAGAAAGGAGAGAAAACAGGACGTCGCTGACGTGAACTGAAAGAATCTGCAGAACCGACACCAACTGTAACTGAGGAAAAAACGCAGTTTGAGAAGAAAGAACAATCACAGTGAGTATTTGCATAATTCATTTATTTTTGCCAATATTTCGATCGCAAGTTCTCCTGTAGAGAATTGTTGTTTTTTTTTGGATTTTTTTTTTTTAAACCCAATGCAACCCTTTTAGGAATGATTTTCACTTCCTGCTGTTTGTGTTGAACTTTTGACAATATTGACATAACCTACTAGGATAAAAAGCAAATGAAGACCAAGAGAAGCCTATATGTGCTTTCAAATGCAAATTTATATTTTTAATAATGCTAAAATATTCCTTAATCTGAAATTCATAGTTGGAAATTGAAAAAAATGCTGCACTGTTCTGCCACAATAAATCAGAAATTGCATAAAAAATATTATTAGTTATTATTATTAATTAATATTATTAACATAGTTTAACTTTATAGTTTTTTTAAGGTTATCTTTAACTGATTTTAAAAATCCTTATATTATGGATCATTGACTTATAATTTGACCAATAACAGTAAAGACAGTTGTAATAATAAAATAATATATCGTATACATTATAAATGAATGAATGTGTTGTGTATTGTGCTGTAGATATGGTTTGGTCCATGGAGGGAGAGACAGAGCGTCCTCCTCTGTCCATTATCCTGCCAAGGCTCTACCTGGGAGCAGAGAGCGATGTGACGCAGGTAATAAAAGCACTTCATGATGCGAGTGACAACCAGGGCTGGACTGGCCATCTGGCACATAGGGCAGATGCCCGGTGGGCCTAAGTCAAAATGCTAGGGCCGATTATTTGTGCCAGCCCAGCCCTGGTTACAACTAACTACATGCAATATGTTTAAACTTTATTTACGTACAAGTAAAAAAAAAAAAAAAAAGAAGCCTTTCACTTGAAGAAAAATACAAGTATTCGAGATTTTTCATAAAATTGTGTGAACAGGACCGACTGGCCTCTCTGGGGATCTCCTACGTGTTGAGCGTGAGCCGCTGCAGCCCCCGACCTTCCTTCCTTCCCTGCTCCAGATACCTCCGCATCCCCATCGATGACTCCCTGTGGGATGACCTGCTGCCCTGGATCCCTCAAGCTCTACGCTTCATCGGTCAGGACTTGCCACTTGCACAGCATTTGACGTCATTGGGAACGCAAATAACTCACTTGTATTCATAATTTATGCAGATGCGGCAATGTCTTCCGGTGCCTCTGTCCTGGTGCACTGCGCCGCTGGAATATCTCGCTCTCCAGCTCTGGCCGTTGCCTACATCATGTATAGCTCGGGAATGGATCTGGACCGCGCCTACAGGTTGAGCTGCATACATTTTACACATGCTGTATCGAGCATATAAGCCATCATGTGTTAGTGTGATTATTGGACTGTTTGCGTTTGTGTCCAATAGCACTTAAGTAGCAGTAAGGCTGGGCGATATGGCCCAAAAATAAAATCTCCATTTTTTTTTCAGCCATTCAGGGCGATTACAATTTTAATCGATTTTAATCTAGCAAACCCCAAAAACATTTATTTAAAGGTTTCAATAATTGTGGGGATGCTAAAAGCATTCAAAAATTCACATCTTTCCTGGCGCTATTTTTCTCAGATGTAAGAGCTCCAGTTTTAGCGTTATTCAACATTATAAACTCCATTCATTTTCAGTGACACATTTCACAACACTACAACGATGACAGCAAGTCATGGCTCAATGGGTAGGGTACTAAAGCAGAGTTGTGACCAGTAAACAGGAGGTGAGGGTTTGAATCCCACCTTCACCAGATTGCAGTTCAAGTTTTCTTTCTATTCACTTATCTTTCAACTACAGTTTTCACATAATTTATCAATTTACTTCATAAGCATTCATCTTAGCATTCAGCTATTAGCATTCAGCTTCCAACATTCCCACACAATTTCTCCAGAAATTGCACTTTATCTAATTCAAAAATAATTATTGTGCAAAGTGTTCAGTCAACAATAATATATACTGATTCAAAATCAGTTTTAACATAAACTTAACATTCATTGTTTGTGCTTAAATGTCACAATGAAGTAGTTTGTAGCTATTGAAAACATGTCTTGTAAACCACCTATCCAGCATTGGGCAAAATTACAACTCACAATAACATTTGGATGGAGCTGAACATCACAACAACAGCTTTTAATAATCCAGAAGACAAAACTCGATTTCACGATTTAGCAATTTTTCAACGATTTGATTTTTAAAATGACGATTAATCAAATAAATTTGATTTATTGCCCAGTCCTAAGTAGCAGTAAAGGGAGTTAAATTGTACAGTGAGGAAAATAAGTATTTCACCCCCTGGTGATTTTGTGAGTTTGACCCTTTACAAAGAAAGGAACGGTCTATAATTTTCATGGTAGGTTCATCTTAACAGTGAGAGACAGAATATTAAAAAAAATCCCAGGAAATCACATTATATTAATTTTAAACATTTATTTGTCTTTTATTGAGGAAAATAAGTATTTCACCCCCTAGCAAAACATGACTCAGTACTTGGTGGAGAAACCCTTGTTGGCAAGCACAGCGGTCAGACGTTTCTTGTAGTTGGTCACCAAGTTTGCGCAGATCCCAGGAGGGATTGTGGCCCACTCCTCTTTGCAGATCCTCTCCAAATCCTGAAGATTTCGAGGCTGTTGCTTGGCAACTCGAAGCTTCAGCTCCCTCCACAAGTTCTCTATAGGATTAAGGTCTGGAGACTGACTAGGCCACTCCATAACCTTAATGTGCTTCTTCTTGAGCCACTCCTTTGTTGCCTTTGCTATATGTTTTGGGTCATTGTCATGCTGAAACACCCATCCATGACCCATTTTCAATATCCTGGCTGAGGGAAGGAGGTTCTCACCCAAGATTTCCCGGTACATGGCCCCATTCATCCTCCCCTCGATCCGGTGAAGTCGTCCTGTACCCTTAGCAGAGAAACAGCCCCAAAACATAATGTTTCCACCACCATGCTTGACGGTGGGGATGGTGTTCTTGGGGTCAAAGTCAGCTTTTTTCGCCCTCCAAACACGGCGAGTCGAGTTGATGCCAAAGAGCTCGATTTTAGTCTCATCTGACCACAGCACTTTCTCCCAAGCCTCCTCTGAATCATCCAGGTGCTCATTGGCAAACTTCAGACGGGCCTGTACATGTGCCTTCTTGAGCAGGGGGACCTTGCGGGCACTACAGGATTTCAATCCATTACGGCGTAGTGTGTTACCAATGGTCATCTTGGTGACTGTGGTCCCAGCTGCCTTGATATCATCAACAAGCTCCTGCCGTGTAGTTCTGGGTTGTTTCCTCACCTTTCTCATGATCCGGTTCACTCCACGAGGTGAGATCTTGCGTGGAGCACCAGACCGAGGGAGATTGATGGTCAATTGGTGTGTCTTCCATTTTCTAACTATCGCACCAACAGTTGACTCCTTTTCACCCAGCTGCTTGCTAATGGTCTTGTAGCCCATTCCAGCCTTGTGCAGGTCTATAATCTTGTCCCTGGGTCTGTGGGAGCCAGAATTCTTGCTGGTTGGTAGGGGGTGAAATACTTATTTTCCTCAATAAAAGACAAATAAATGTTTAAAATTAATATAATGTGATTTCCTGGGATTTTTTTTAATATTCTGTCTCTCACTGTTAAGATGAACCTACCATGAAAATTATAGACCGTTCCTTTCTTTGTAAAGGGTCAAACTCACAAAATCACCAGGGGGTGAAATACTTATTTTCCTCACTGTAGTAGTTAATGGTAAGAAATACTAAAATATATTAATTGCGTCAAAATACAGAGATAAAATAACATGCAAAATTCAATAGTGTTATTAGTGTTAAGAGCTTTAAAAAAAAAAAGAAAGAAAAAAAATCGTAGAGCTTTTGCCAAACGCAGCCAATAGTTTTTGGTATTATCAAAGATGTTACTGTATATTAAAGTGTGTTATATTTATATGATCATTTACAAAAGTTAGATTTTGATGCAGTGTGGGGGTCAGCTGATTGTCAATTTTGTAATTACAGTGACTTTTGTACAATTGATATTCAGTCTAATCCTTCCGTAAGATTAAAATTTTTTTTTTAAAGTGAAGATGGATGAGTTAATTGCATTCATTAATAATAATTAGGGGTGTCAAAATTAGTGCGTTAATTTTGAGTTTGTTTAAAGTTCCTTTAACACCACCAAAAAATTTTTTAGCACGCGACACCCACGTTAAAATGTAGCTGTAATAAATTTAATAATAATGCATATATTTGTGGAGACTGTATTTTACAATTTTTAAAGTGTGCAGATGTTACTTCATGTTAAACATTAGTTAGCTCTTAAAATGAAAAGAAAAATGCACTGAGCAGTCACCGTCTTACAAATACAAATATGTCATCTGGTGGCAGAAAAAAATAAATATTTTAAACTTAAAATTTAATTTTGAAATAATTTGAACTCAATTTTATGATTTGTTATGAAATTACTGTATCAATGACAACAAGATCCAATCATATTTATATTAGTTTAACATTTTTTCCACTTTTATGTTAAAAAGAGTATGAAAACTTAAAAAAATTATATTCTATTGTAAATTTTATTATACATTTAAAACAGATATAAAATGTGCGATTAATTTAAGTCATGTGATTAATTACAATTAAAAAATATAATGATCTGACACCCCTAATAATAATAATACATTTTAGTATTTTTTGTATTTTAACTAAATTAGGTACAAAGTCTTTAAACTAAAAACTTTCATTAAGCATAATAATGCAAGGTTGTTGAGGTTTGTTTTGATCGTTGTTTGTTTGTTATGTAGCTACGGTAGTAAGTTGTTGTTGTTTTTTACTTGTAACCGTTCATCTTTGCCAGGCCCGTCCGTGCTCCATTGAATGTTATTGTAGTGAACAATGTGTTTTTTACTGTGTTCACCCTCACCCTGTCCGCTCAATTGTCAGGTTTGTGAAAGAGCGCCGACCCACCATTTCCCCCAACTTCAACTTCCTGGGTCAGCTGCAGCACTTCCAGGGCACTCTGCGTCAGAAGGCCTCCGCTGGCGACTTCCCAAGCCAGCAGCTGGACAACAACCTGCCATCCATTGACATCAGTAACAATCGCACCCTCGCTATTCCCAACAAGAATGATCAGGCCAGCGTCATCAGTGACAGATCAGCAGAAGCCATCCAAACAAACACTGAGAATGTGCACCAGCAGAGACATTCCAATCCGGACGCTAATGGCAACCAGCAGATTCCCTTGTCAGGGAAACTTTGGACTCATAATAATAATAATAATCAGCAGGAACCAGCGTCAATTAAATCAGCATTACCAGCAGTCTCTGCTTCTCTGTCAGAGAGACGCAAAAGCCTCAGCCTCTCATTGACCCCTTTGGGAGGGGTGTGCCCTCCCTCGTCGACATGCAACGGCAAGCAAGCCAAGAGCACCCGTTTGTCCACAGGTGTCCACAAGAGGGAGACGGCAGAAAAAGCGGAGGCAAAGACGTTGAGTAGGCACGCAGAGGAAAAACACAACACTTGTGACGTGAAGGAGCAAGGCCTGCTGTCTCCGCTCAGCTGCACGCTCAACAAATTGCTGGACTGGGGGGAGAGAATGCTGCTTGGTGGGGTTTTTGCTCACCCTGTCAAGATGGGACAGCCTGCTTTGCCATACAGGTGCTGAGTGGAATCATCATTTGTGTGTGTGCGTTTGTATTTGTGCATGTTTCTCCAAAGGAATGACACCACATGTGAGCAAGCGGTCTGGTGGTACTCATTGTTTATTTATTGCTGGGATGACAGAATGATTCTCCACTTATCCGCTTATTTTGCCACTGTCATCTTGCCGTTTGTAAGATGGCCATATTTTCAATTCATTGTCACTTTGGCCTGGATTGTACAGTGTTTACTGATGATTAAAGATTGGATTTCAACAGCCTCTTTTGGCAGAAAGTGTGTGTATTTCCACCAATAAGCAGTGCTTGTCCTCATAAGGTTGTGGGTAAGATGGAACTAGTGTCAATTGTATCCGCCATTTTTAAATTTAGTCTCAGTTTTAGTCCAATTTCAGCCACGCTTGTTAGTTTTTATCACAGTTAACCTCATGCACTTTTTATTTAGTCCATTTTTAGTCGACTATAGATATAGCATTTTTGTCCAAGAAAACATAACTTTATTTGTCTAGCTTTAGGCCCCGTCCGCACGAAAGCCAGTTTCAATGTATCCTCTCAAGTATCTTCCCGTTTAGGCCATTCGTCCACAAGATGGCGCGGTTTTGGAGCTTGAAACCGATCACTTTTGAAAGCGGGCTCCAGAGTGGAAAGATTTCAAAACACACCCCGTACGCGTCCGTCTGAACACCATATGCAGGATACTCCTCCAGTAATTACGTAATGGTCGCAGATTGATGATGTATGCGCCAATTCTCACGTGACTGCGCGCGAACCGACAGTCTGTCAACAACAATGGCGGATAGCCGTATCGTAGTCGTTTTACGCAGCCTCCTTAGCTTGCTTATGCTTTTGCAGCACAATATTTTGCTTCTTTATTCCCACGTTCAACAAGTGGTGTTGAACTTGAATCACCCGTCATTGTCAATTCTTCTGTGTTCGTCTTTTTCATGTTGTTTTGACACATGCAAAGCCATGTTTTTTCTGTAGATTGCAATAAAGTTAGAAAAAAAAGTGTTTGTCTACTGCGCTGATTCTTCTTCTACGCTTTCCGTTAACTCCCTGTGGCTGCGCTACAGCGCCACTCCAGACTTGGCATGCACATTAGAGCCGTTTAAGGTCCTCAGCGTCTTCTTTTGGACACGCAAGTCTTGAAATGCTTCTGTGTGTACGAGATTTGTTTGAGGAACGAAGCCGGCTTTCCTTCCGTCTGGACGCCTTAGTCAACAAAAACTGTTAATGTTGTAGTCTAGCTTTAGTCAAGACAATCATTTTACCCCTGTATAAATATTTTTTTGACAGCAGATTATGTTGAACATTTCGGATCTAGAACTATTTCACATAAAATGTTCTCTCATCTTTTTGATGAAAAACAACTTCACTATTCACTATTACAGTATAGCCTATCAACAAGTGGCTACTACAGTATAGCACCATGCTATGAGCTAGTAAATTAGCCAACATTACCGGTCGGATTAACATGATTGTTGGAACTTTTTAATGTTATATTATAACTATAATTTACTTTTTTTCTTCTTTTTTTTTTACTTTTCAAAGGGAATCCACCTCCTGTCTGGCCCATGCGTTTGTGCATGTTGCACTTGCTAGCTGCAGATTTGAAAGGTGGCTATATGTTTCATGATAATGTGACAGATTAGCCAGAGACAAGATTTTAAAAAAATCATATAATGTTCATCTCGTTTTTGTTCAGGAACTTAAATGTCTATGGTTTTTAGTTTAGTTTTTATGAAGTGAAGTACATTTTCGTCAATGCACACTGATTTACTCCCACCTATTGTTTATTAATGAGGGTTTTAGTCTAGTCTAGTTTTAGTCCAGTAAAAAATGTGGGTTGACGAAATTATTTTTGTTTAGTTTTCATTGATGAAATTAACATTAATACACACTAGACTGGTTGACAGCCAATCACAGTGTTCTGTTCATACTCACATTCACAACTATAGATAATAAAGAAGCCTGACAGGTTGGGAGGAAAAAAATATGCAAAAGGGAGAGTAAGGGATGTCAAAAGTCGCTGCTTTTGTAGAAAAATTAATATAAAAATGTGGATATACAGTATTGTATAAACTGAGTTAAAGGCCAGTTTTAACTTAATCTCAAGGCAAGCTAATTGCATATCTGCTTTTAAAGGTTTTATTTAATCCGGGTTTATCTTTTTCATCCTTTATCATGACAAATACTTTTAAACAGTTTTTGACGCCTGTGCGGATTCACCAACCTTCAAGTGAAGAGCAAGGCCAAATGAGTTTAGACGAGGGAGGCCTAGACCTGACATAGTCCAAATAAATGTTGGTTATGTGTGTTGTTCTCTAAGAAGAAATGAATGACATAATACAAACAGTACTGTAACACTCCATGTCATTCTCTGCCTCAGGCTTTGCTCTGACAAATATATCAAAAATAGAAATGATTTCAGAAAAATGGTTTGGGAATCCTTCTAGTCGATAAGAGATATACAGACAGGGTACTAGAAACCTGACAAACAGTCAGACATAAAAAACAACATGATGCGTAAAACAAAAAAAGTATTTCATACATTTGATAGCAGAACTCAATGAATAATTTCACAATTAACCTCAATATATATGAGAGCTAAGAGCTAACTTTTTTTTCTTTTCTTTTTTTTTACATACACTCACTCAACCACATCACTGTAATAAAGGAAAAAGATTTTGGATTATATTTATGGTATTTTTTATTGTCATACATTATTACATTCAACTGAATTTGAACTTTTTGTCTTATAAACATTTTATATATAGAACTATTTCAAGATGTGTATGTAAACCATAAAAAAAATATATATTTGAATTTGATTGAGCAACACAAACTGTACAATGATAGGTGACGTATTTTCAATATTTATTAGTTCCCTTTTCTAGTTCTACACCACTATACCCATACAACTATAATAAACATAATTTCATTTACACCTCTCCACTGTCAATCAAAACTAAGCAATTATGCTTGTAAATAAGCACCATATATATTGTAATTTGAAGTCAGTAGACTTTGAAGGTGTACTGTGGTAACTGAGTTTATGTAAACCACCAAGTTCTTAGCTGCTTAAGTGAGCAAAGACTGCAGGATAAGAACTTTGTGATGAGGTGTGTTCTTGCCCCAGGGAACACATTTCTCAACCCACAGCCAGAAACAAGCACAGAACACGGTGGAGCTCAGTGTACAGCATAATATAAAATCATATGATGAGCGAATGGGTCAATACAAAACTGTCACCCCAACAAACTTAGAACTAGACAAATGAATACATAGTCGCAGAAACAAGTCAACAGTTGATTTGGGTCTTTTCGCTACGCGAGCATGCGCTGCATTTACCTCTTGCGCGCGCCTGTATATGTGACGTCACGGTTACTCCCAATGACCATATAAGGTATCTGACACACCAAAGTGGAATTTGTTCGGGGACAAATTTGAATTGACGAGAGGAGACGTTGTCCCAAGGCTTGTCTCCGTTAGCTCTAAATGTTAGCGAGAAGATAGCACGAGTAGGCTAGAGTCAATAGCGTCGTGGTGTGCGTTAGCGCGACTTTCTCCAGAAGGAAAAGAGGAAGCAGTTCCGCCCTCACAAGCCGCGGTGAGGCCGAGTTTTATAGCAGAGAGAAACCAAAGAAGCAAAGCGACGACAGAACTGGCTCCAAAGAGTGAAACTCGCTGCGATCTTTTATTTGTCCATTGGACAAACATTCCAGGGACTTTCCCGTTTTCAAGTGGCGGTATATTTAAAACCTCGTAAAGATGAGTTTCACGCTACCAAGTTTGAAGTTATTCTGATACCACCGCCCGTGTTGGTCTGTCGTGCTTGGATTTTATTTGAACTTTGATCTCGCTTTTTGAACTTTGCGAGTCGGTTCAAGGTTTTTTTCTTTCTTCATTGTTGATCCGGACAAGTAAAAGAAAAGGCGATGAGTGGAGACGAGGAAAGATTCAAATTGGTGGTGGTGGGAGGTGGAGGAGTGGGGAAGAGCGCCCTAACCATCCAGTTTATTCAGGTAGGATTTTTACAACATCTCCCTTAGAGCATGCATGTCTCTGTATCCAATATACTGTATACACGCTGCTGTCTAATTAAAGCATCGTGCGGATGTGGGGTGGCATTTATGGTCGATGGGGGTGGGGAATAATTGGTTATGGGGGTGTCCTTTGCTCCCCACACAAGAACATTTTCTTTAAACGGACTTTTCCATTGACTTTGTTGATGGCACAATACAGCACAGTACAGTACAGTACAGTACTCTCCCTTCTTATAGCCTACATTACCGTGCAAAAAAAAACAAACGTCTAGGATGAGTGATCAAATGAAGGTAATTAAGATGCATTAGTATTACGTATTCATTTTCATGTCAGTGTATGTAAATAAACGCTTAAAAGTGAAATACTGTACCACTACCACCTTAGTGTGATTTGTTCAATCCAACTTTATTTGTCGAGCACTTTAAAACTATAAGCACAGTGCAATACAATACTGTACAATGGTACACATAAAATACAAAAGTAAAACAAAAAAAGTAAATATGACAAAAATAAATAAGACTTAAATGTCAGTCATTTAAAAGAAAAAGAAAATCAATAGGAATTAAAACAAAAACAAAAAAGTCATCATTCAGCATTTCCCAAGGTGTCAAAGTCCAAGTAGAAAAGATGCATTCTAAATGATTTTAAAAACGGATAAAGAGGAGTTTTTTTTTAAATTATTATTGTTATTACACATCCATCCATCCATTTTCTTAACTTTTTATTCCTCACAAAGGTCGTAGCCTATCCCAGGCGGGGGTTATTATTATTATTATTTAAATCTGTTGAGGCTATTTGTTCCCTAACAGGCTCACCCTGCGCTTCAGCCTGGATTGGGGGAGTCATTAGCAGATGACCAAATGACCTAAGAGAGCAAGTGGGCAAGAGCATTTAACAAATTAAGAGATTATAAAATGAATCCTGAAATGCACTGTTAGGCACAAATGGGGAAAATGTTCGTACACTTACATGTGCCAGTTAAAAGCAGAAGAGCAGAAAAAGAAAAAAATACCTCTGACATTTGGGCAATAAAGGGAGATAATATCTTACTCTTAATTATTATTATGGAGGCAAATACATTGGTTGTTGTCCACATTAATGTGGAAGGAAATTCCATGTTTCCTGATGAAGGAACCAAGTGGAAGTAACTCAGGGGAGAAGAAAAGAGGACCTAATTGCCATTAATGCCCACCCATTCCTCTATTGGTAATTTTTTTAAATTGATTTTTTTTGGGGGGTGAACCTGATGGAAATGGGAAGCTTCTATTTTGTTATAATAAAAAAAAAACACGCTCAGCATTCTGCAAATAAGACTATATTAACAATTATAAAGTAATTGATGTAATAATGAGCATTTAAAGGTGATCCAGCTTGCATGTTTAGTCATGTTTGATCAGGATATGATTCCACAGCCAACCTTTTGGAAAAACAAACGATTTCTCAGTTGTTACGAAGAAATGCAGATGTATTTACCCAAGCAACACATTTTATTAAAATGACATGAATAGTAGCATATTTTTGAGGCCTAAGGTGAGTGTATCAAACACAAACCTGTATGTATGGCAGATAAAGTTGATCAATTCTATATAGGTGTGTGTTGAAGTGTGCATTAGTTGCTCAATGTCAACAATTTCTCTCCCAGTCCTACTTTGTGTCAGACTATGACCCGACAATTGAAGACTCCTACACGAAGATCTGCACTGTGGATGGAAAGGAGACCCGTCTGGACAGTAAGCCACACTGGCCATGATTTGTAATATACCTGTTAGTCACAGTTGTGAAGGATGTGTGATGTGTGGAAAAACAGTTTGTTGAAAAGCAGAGGGCGTGTTGTAATGTATGACAAAGGCAGTGGGTTTGCTCGGTTGATGTTCCCTTGTTAGGACTTGCACTTGGCGGCTGAGTTACTGCGCTTGTGTTTAAACTCTTCAGTGTACAGAAATGACTGCATACATGGTGTAATCCCTGGATACAATTCAGAGCCAAGTTCTGATATGAAGGGTGCGACCAACATATGACACACAAATGCACTGACTCGTCAGTGGCTGTCAGCCCTAACTTCCCTAACTCCAGTTTCCTCTCATGTACCGTAGTTACAGTAAAGGGAGATCTTATGTTCAATCATCAATATTGAATTTAGTGTACAGTCATGGCCAAAAGTTTTGAGAATGCCACAAAGTATTGGTTTTTCACAAACTTTGCTGCTTCAGTGTTTTTAGATCTTTTTGTTAGATGCTACCATGATATACTGACATATAATCACAATAATTTCACAAGTGTCAAAGTCTTTTATTGACAATTAAATTAAATGTATGCAAAGTGTCAATATTTGCAGTGTCGACCTTTTTTTTTTTTTCAAGACCTGCAATTTGCCCTGGTATGCTGTCAATTAACTTCTGGGCCACATCCTGACTGATTGCAGCCTATTATTGCATAATCAATGCTTGGAATTTGTCAGAATTTGTCGGTTTTTGTTTGTCTACCCGCCTCTTGAGGATTGACCACACGTTCTCAATGGGATTAAGGTTTGGGGAGTTTACTGGCCATGGACCCAAAATGTTGATGTTGTTCTCTCTGACCCACGTCACTTTTGCCTTATAGCCAGATGTTCGATCATGCTGGAAAAGGAATTGTTGGTCACCAAACTGTTTATGGCTGGTTGGTAGAAGTTGCTCTCGCAGGATGTTTTGGTATCATTCTTTATTCATGGCTGTGTTTTTCAGGCAAAATTGTGAGTGATTCCAGTCTCTTTGCTGAAAAGCAATCCCACACATGAATGGTCTCAGGATACTTTACTGTTCGCCTTTTATTCTCCAGACAAGCTTTTTTCCAGAGGCCACAAACAATCGGAAAGGGGATTCATCAGAGAAAATGACTTTACCCCAGTCCTCAGCAGACCAATCCCTGCATCTTTTGCAGCACAATATCAGTCTGTCCTTGAAGTTTTTTTGGAGAGAAGTGGCTTCTTTGCTGCCCTTCTTGACACCAGGCCATCCACCAAAAGTCTTCGCCTCACTGTGCGTGCGGATGCACTCACATCTGCCTGCTGCCATTCCTGATCAAGCTCCACTCTGGTGTTGGCCAGATCCTGCAACTGAATCCACTTTAGGAAATGGTCCTGGCGTTTGCTGGGCTTTCTTGGGCGCCCTGAAGCCTTCTTCACAGCAATTGAACCTCTCTCTTTGAAGTTCTTGTTTATCCGATAAATATGGACTTGGCAAAGAGGGTACATTCAAATTGCCATCATCAAAAATAAGGCAGTAGATTTTGTGAAAATTAATATTTGTTTTCATTCTCAAAACTTTTGGCCACGATTGTACATGCTCAGTTTCGAGCAGCACAGGCACGAGTGTTTAGTACGCCCGTCTCACAGTTCAGTAGGGTTCAAATCTGGGCTCTAGCATTCTCAAATACAGTTTGCATGTTCCCCCTCTGCTTGTGTA
The DNA here is from genome assembly GCF_051991255.1 of Vanacampus margaritifer. Classification (NCBI taxonomy): domain Eukaryota; kingdom Metazoa; phylum Chordata; class Actinopteri; order Syngnathiformes; family Syngnathidae; genus Vanacampus; species Vanacampus margaritifer. The sequence continues at coordinate 54,242,432 of NC_135433.1, forward strand.
GCTTGAACATTGTAAATAGCCCTTAGGTCTGAGAAATGCTTGTTTATGCTTATCTTATCTTATCTTATCTTTGTCCATATGTGTGCTGTGAGTGACTGGGATAAAGCCAGTCAGAATAGGTTCTGGTTATCTATGGCCTTGCATGACTGTTCAGTTATACGTGTCAATTCAGTTGTAGTCCTAAGGTCTACATACACAAATCCGATGTCGGTCACCCCTTGTGGCATCAGCCTAGACGTCGGCATGCCGCGTAGAAAAATGACGTAAATACACACCGCACCGACCCCAACTATTCGGACCTTCAGTGCATGCGCAAGAAGTAATTACCCTCCATACCATCGGCGGCGATTGTCATTATTCCTAAAGCAAACCGGAAACCTCTTTGCAAGGGCGGGATATAAAAACGTAAACAAAATGCATACCGGTTACTTTTACTAATTACAAAGAGTTGCTATACTTCTCAAGGGTAAAAGTATATCCTACCTGCTATAGCCAGTCACGTCCCCATGTCATGCCATAGTTTGGCTTTCATATCTTTGTCGACATACCCTTTAACGGTAATATTGTAACGTCTTGCAAGAACGCCACCAGCGAACGTTGGTTGGGATATCACCCTTTTATTGATCTTAACAAACGCTACTGTTGGCCGTAGTCGACGCCGGAAAATAGAATACAACTCACGAGGGGCTAGAAGAAACGTCAACAACGCTCGCAACCAACCCGCATGTAACGTCGTTCCCCTCCCGCGAGACCTGTGTTGCGTTTACTAACAGTCGGACATAAGGGTGCTAAACAGAAATAGCAACACACAAGACACTTAGTTCATTACAATACCTTTGTCGGCATACCTTTTAACAGTAATATCATACAATGCCGGTCCCTCTTGAACCAAAGAGATAAAGTCATCTTCTCGATCTTCTGTCCAGACAGACATTGTACGTTCAAATACGTAGGGTACAGCAGGGTGACGATGCGCAAAATGAACGGGAAGAAAAAATGTTGAAGCGTTCCATCAGTACTGTTTATCCGCGTTCTTCACTTGCTCTTCTTGCCCCGTGCGCTGATTCGCTAGCTAACAGCCAATCACAATGATCAAATGCCTAGACACCGATTCAACATGTCGAATTTTCTGGAAACTCAAGCTTATATGTAACATTTTTAACTTAAAGATCATGCAAATCAACTTGCGATTGTGATTGGTTAGCTTGGATACAATCATGAACAGAAAGTGTTTACATCATCCAAATTATGCGTTTTTATTGGTTTAGACACGCAAATATGTCATGCCCACTGCAATCATCTATGGGTCCGAAAGGGTTAAACTCCACAAATATTTTTGATGTGACAACAGCGTGTCCTGTGTATTTGTGACATAGTATAGCCTATATGGTATTGTGGTTTTGTTTGACATGTTAAATTTGCATCAGTGGTACATGTTAAAGATTATGAAGTACCGGTATTAACGTTTAAATAATTTGGCTTTGCTAATGTGCTACCATTATGCCTTCAGTTCAGTGTACTGTGTTTGCACAAGGGAAGAAAACTTGTAGGCAAACCGCATTGATAAAAGTCACGTGTTGATGAATGATTCGTTTATGTTTTTTTGTAAGTCTTGGATACAGCAGGTCAGGAGGAGTTTGGGGCAATGAGGGAGCAGTACATGCGCTCAGGAGAAGGCTTCTTGCTGGTGTTTGCACTCAACGACAGGGGCAGGTAAGTGTGTACAGTATTTGTAAATGTCACCTTGATAAATGTGTTGGATGTGTTGATACAGTTACAGCTACAGATATTGGTCCTAAAGTGAAAACATTTGTAAAATGCAAGCATGTTTCTGTGGGAAATGCTATGACCCCAAACGGCACCAACTATTAGAGCTTTTATTCAATTTTATACTTGATACCTGGACTGTGATTATCTAATTATTTGGCTGGCTTTTAATAGTCATAATTCAGCAAGGAAGTACCAGAAGGAACAAGTTTTCATCTCTCCAACCATAAAGAGTTAAATTTCCCTAAAATGGTGTTACTTTGTGTCCAGCAAATTTGTCGGTTAAAGTGGTCAAGCCCTCAGTTGTAACTGGTGACTCAACACAGAAGCATTCATTTTCGCATGTTAAGCGTTTTATGGGAAGGGCTGCTACTATACGGTATATTCGGTGTTGTTGTTATTGATGTTGGCTAATTACCTTAGCTAAGGGGGTGACACAGCGTGCAATATACTGCACATCTGCATGTGAAAAGGAAGTTGAGGATCCAAAACTGTTTTGGGTAATGAAACCGTGTTGGAATGAAGCCCTGAACTGATGCCGACAGCTGCCTTTTTGACCACAAGGGGCAGTATTGTCTTCCAGTTGCCTGAGCCTCTCTGCGTCACAGCTAGGAGGAATGTTTTTTTTCTTGCTTTAAGCTTAGTCTGAGTTGAAAGGTCATCCGCACAGGCCTGAATTTGCGCCGCCCTTTGTGAGGAGGCAGTGACGTTGCTCGCTTGCAGGCAGCCTGCTTGGTCGCTCATGTGTTCAGATGATCTTATGCAGAGTCTCTTCCTTCTTTGTCAGCATAAACATGGCCTGAACGCTATGCAAACAGACCACTAGCTGATAACGACTCATCCATATTAAGAATTTATCTCGAGTCACAAAGGGGAAGAGTGCTTTCATGACTGCTTTATTAGTTCCCGACCAAAAACCTTATACACATTTTCAGTCCAATTGAGTAGAGATTTAGACAATGGTGAAATGGTGATGGTCTGACTCTGAGCTACTGCACACAATTAATCGAGGATTTAAAATGTGTGTTTTGAAAGGTTAGCCGACTTTGCAAAAGATTTGAGAATCTGGTGGAAAATGTGAATACAGTGAACTTCCGCTATTCAAGGTGGATGAGAACACGAGCCCTTGCGCAAATGGTGAAAATCTGCAAGTCATTGACACTCACCCCTCAAAAAACTTTGGAATTGCCAATAGAGATCCTGACGTCACGGGACTTACTCAGAGTGGCAGCCACATCTTCTATGCTGGCAAAATGGTTGCGCTAATGGCCATTTTGGGACGCGTGACGTCAACGTCAGGATCTCTATGGGAAAACTCCTTCACTCATTTCAACATAATTCATTGACGCAAAGATGCCACAAGATGGCACCAAAGACATGCTTTATTGCTTTGGCCTGAACACAAAAGCAGTAAATAAGTAAGTTTTTCCTTAGATAACAGGATAGGAAAGGTTATTTAACAAATCTGTGAATCTTTAACTGAACGTTTTAAAACATATATCTCATCCAATAACCGTGAGGAGACTTCTTTAAAAAATATACATGCATAAAATGTTGTCTTTTTTAAATAATTTTTATGCTGCCTTGGTTTTGTTTGTGTAAATGTTGCTTAAACAGCCACTCTTAAAGTCCTATTTTCAAAAATGTATATATGATTTCATTAAAGGTGTCCTCCACCTTATTGACAGAGCAGATGGTGGCGGCAAACTGAATTACATACACTTCCTGCATATTTGTTGACATAAACATCTTCAGGGCTGGCATGGCTCAGGTGGTAGAGCGGTTGCCTCCCAACCCAAAGGTTGTGAATTCGATCCTCAACTTTTGTGACCATGTTGAAGTGTCCTTGAGCAAGATACTGAAGTTGCTCATAACGTATCATCAAGAGGTAAAATGAGGAGACAGTGCTTTGAGTACCTAAAAAAGTGCTATTCAAGTGAAAACCCATTCATAAAAATCCTGTGAGTCACACAATTTACATGTGTTCAAACTCTGTGGTAAGTGCATACAAAATGACCTCCTGGCACTTCAGTTCACAGATCCATCTGGTGTTTTGCGAAAATGAGGCTCTCTCCAGTGGCATTAAAGGTATAGACAGCTAGAGTGACAAAGATGCACCATTTGTTAAATAGTAAAAAAAACAAAAACAAAGGAACCCTTAATACAATAAGATCAATTTGCACTAGTTGTTATAGCAAAGGCGTATAGGCAAAACATATCCTATATTGTATATCCTAAAATGGAATTAGCTTCGGAAAACATGATGCAAAATATTGATATTAGTTTAGAATATAATAAAATAAAATATAATAAGAAACAATGATGGAATTTTCTCTTTAAAAAAATAAAATAAAATACGTCCTGTAGATGTCCTCCCGTATGAATGCATAACTCTGCTGTCGAGAGTCCTCATTGACTGCTGCAACATCTCAGCTGGGATTCCATCATTCTTAAATGGCATATTTTAAGCTTTCAATTACTATGAATAAAATATTTTTCTTCAATCACTTGTTTTATTGGATTGTTAAAAAGTTATTGTTTTTTTCTTTTTTTGGGTCACCCTGTAGTAATGTCCTTTTGTGTTCCTATTTGTCCCATTAGCTACCATGAGGTTCAGAAGTTTCACACCCAGATCCTGAGAGTGAAGGATCGGGATGACTTCCCCATGCTGCTGGTGGGAAACAAGGCAGATCTGGAGCAGCAAAGAGTGGTAACTAACACCCTTGTGCATCTTTTCGTGCTGTGGCAAGCATCTACGTTTTTTTTTAAAGAAAATTTGTGTTGGTAATTGTATAAAAACAAAAAACTATATCTACTATTAAAATGTTTTAAATATTTTTATACACTATACAGTACTGTATGAAAACGTGATTTTTAAATATAGTACCTGACACTTCATCGTCAGAAAAGTAAAAATGTAACACGTTTGTCGTTATAACTGTGAATGAAGGTTGTTTTTGCCCGTTTAAATGTTGTTAGTTAGCAGTATTAGGGGGGAAAAGACAACGTATTTTTTTTACACCAAGAATGTGAAGGGGGTGAGGCAAATCTGGATCAATGCAGTTAACCAGCACAGCACAACTTCTCCTGTGTTCATCTCCCTGGAAGTAAACTTGTGACATATTGTACAAGGATAGTGTTCCTTTTTCCATACAAATGAATACAAAGAATCCATTATGAGTTAAACTGATGTCATTATACCTTCATGTACTCGATAGGCAATGTGTTGAGTAACATTCCATGTGTAAAATGATGGCTTGCTTGTGGTTTGCCCTCTTAAGTTTTGTGTCGTTTCAGAGACATATATTCTATTGTATATCTTTGTTTTGTCTTAGATCCCTAGGGAGGATGCTCAGGCATTTGCCAGAGAAAATAGGATCTACTACATGGAGGCTTCAGCTAAGAACCGCTACAATGTTGATGAAGCCTTCTTGGAGCTGGTGCGAATTGTCAGGTATTTCTATCTTGACTCCTTTGTATACATACGCCCATGGACTAAACTGTTGGTACTTTCCGTTAACGAAAGGTAAACAGACAATGACGAAATTTGTCATTCTTCCCTCACAGAAGGTTTCAGGAAATGGAGTGTCCTCCCCCTCCAACTCATCATGCTGGGAAACAGAAGAGCGGCGGCTGCCCCTGCGTCCTCCTCTAAGCACCGTTACTATGGACACCAAAACCTCTCCAGCTTGTCCAAAAAGAAGTGTGAGCGTTTGTGTCAGACCGGATTAAGGAGCGTCATTTTCCCGTTGAAATGCTTTCATTTGCACTTTTACCAAAAAGCAACTTGTAAATCAGTATCCTGTATTTTAGTCTCAAGCGAGGAGCTTACAACAGCAGCAGAAATAGTTCTGTTGGTGACATGGGATAATAATGACGTGACTGTATATAGTTACAGCCCATAAATAGGGACGTCCTCACATTATGGTGGGCTATAAATGTGTTGTGGCATTCGGGTACTGATGTCAGCAAAGACATCACCGCAATAGGTACTCTAACTGCCATAATGGTGAGTTAGTATGCAGTAAAGTCAATCAGTCCACATACAACAATAATAATAATAAATAAATAAAAAATGTTGAGGTTGGCACACCCAATTACAAAACATCATTGTGCGGTCATGTTCAAAGGTGTCCTGCAGGGGGTAGCAGAGCACAGAACAGAAAAGTCAGCAAACGTCATAGCAACAGCATAATTTTTCTTTATGTTTTTGCAATTTTTACATTTGTGGTGCCAAAAAAAATAGCAGTCAGTGTGACTGCCTCAAATACTATAGATAGTTACTAACCATTTCAAAATTAATTGTTGACAATATTTTGGAGAAAAAAACCCACACAAAACAAACAAATAATGCAGGTGTGCACTGATCCATGCAGTGGCAGAACTACAGAACCCATTTTCTGCATTTCAACGCAATTCAACATTTGAGCTCCCAACTATTAGATTGGTAAAATGTTCTGGATTTATTTGGGTTTGATGATTGATTTGGTTTGATATTGATGCACATGGTATTTTGGTCATGCACTTTTTTTTCTTTTTTTTACATGATTCAAACCTTCACTAAATTCCATAAATAATTGTAAATGGTTTACATGAACATCTTGACCAAACTAGTAGGTACATCATAGTTTATTCGTGCTCATGCTTTATATTATGAACATAAAGTAGGTTTAGCATCGATCACGTGCTGTCCTGTCTCATGGTGTGATGGAGGGACTCATGTTATCTTCTGTTGAATGAAACGGCTGAGGAAAATGCTGGACTGGCCGCTACCACACTCATGCTTTAATATGAAGCCTGACCCTCGTTAATATTGACCTTGCAATCCTTGTCCACAATGCTGTGTCACCGACTGCTACAGCTTCTTCTTTGGGAGATTATTTCTCCTTATTTTATTTTCCAAATACAAGAAATAACTCTAGAAGTTGAGTTGTCACCAAGGCAAAGCTACGACAGCGTATTAGGGACATGCATAAATATATATATATATATATATTTTTTTTTTTTAGAGTTTGGGGACAATATATAAAGTGGCAGATTTGCAAACACATTCATACATTTTGGTATATTTTTTGTACAAGTAGCTAAGTTGTGTCAAATCTGCTGCTCTCTGTCATTCACTTGCATTTACCTAAAGTATGCTAGCTTCTGATAGGTTAGTGTTAGTCAGCTGATAGGGGATCAGAAAGTGTTGTCATTCTAGCTGCCGTGTATGACGAGTAAAGTTGAAATCAAGAATCCGTCTTAATTTTGCCTTTTCATTTTATAAACAGTATCCCATTAAGCACCAACAAATCCTCACATTAGACTATAGCTACGCTACGTGTATTTCTTGTGAATTTTTTCTCGCAAATTTGCCACTTTATAAAATTGCTAATTTGTGAGTTTTTTTTTCTCTGAATATTACCCCCCTCTGGAAAAAAAATATTTATACGTGGCCCTAATACGCCGTCGTACAAAGCTGTAATTCTTAGGAGTAAGAAAAAACGTTTCGTGTTGATTATGGAATGTGTATTATTTTTACACTGTCAAAACAATTTGACCCGAAAAAAATGCTTCATCCTCACCATTTCTGAAGTCTTTATATGTTCCACACCATTTTGTGCTACAATAACATGTGAGCCAGAGCCTATATCAGTTCAACCAACCACTTTTGCAGACAGTATCACGCATGGAAATTACTACCGGTAGTTTTATTTGGTTGAAATGTGCATCCAGGTTTAGGTTTGTGCATCCAAGTGGTGCACACGGGTCCTGGAGTTGTGTAAATGTGTGCTTTGATGTTCTAAATTGTGTGGTTATTATTTGGAATTTTATTGAAATACAGAAATGTTTTTGTAAAATTATGTGTATTGCTTTGGGCAGTGTAAATCCATGTCATATTTTTAAAATGAATGATTTGCATATATATATATACACATATTACAAACTGCAATTCAAATGTTTTATTGTGACTCAAAAGACAATTCACTTTTTTGTACCTCATTAAAATATTCACCAAACCTCAGAGCTCACTGACTGTCATAATTGTGCATATACATCTATGTATACAGCACTGTAATTTATTTGAATTTTTTGAACCCATAACCAGCAAAAAGTGAGCGAACTGGTTTACAGTGTTCCCTTGCTATAACACGGTTCACTCGCTGTATTGCTGATTTTTGTGGTGCAATTTTGCATGCATTCTTTTTTTTACAGTAATGCACCTTTTTTTTATGAAGGTTTGAACATTGAGAATGTTTAAACAAGAGAGAAATGTGAGGAAATGTAAATGCCTCAATTAGAAAACTGTATAAACTGTGATGTTTTTTTTAGAGCCTTAAAACATTTAGAATAAATGTAAAACATAAAGCTAACTACTTTGCGGGTTTTATTTATTATGGGTATTTTTGGAACCTAACCCCAGCGGAAAACGAGGAAACACTGTACTCCACCAAAAACATAGAAAACAACAGGACAACTCGTTTGTGGGTTTAGTCACTTTGGGATCATACCAGAAAAACTACAGAATGTGTTGTTTTTAAGTCAAGGAGTTATCTGAAATGAAAAGGTTAAAACAAGCGATCGGTATCGCTTTAATTACTGTACATAGATCACTGATCTGTAAATATTACTGGATAGCTGATAGCCCATACACGCCCGTGCAAGCCGTTGAAGCCACAGGGCGGCCATCTTACCACTCCGATCTCGCAAGCAGACTACTGTATATACTAGCGGTGTGCCAAAAAATCAATTCTCATAAGAATCCCGTTTCTCATTTAGTACAATTCAGAATCGATTTTAAATGTCCCAAAATCGAATTTATTTAAATTATTTTATACTATCTTGTCTGTGTCTGCCTTTATTTGGAGGGCTGTTCATGTTGTACCCGGTTTGGCCACTGAGGGGCAGTGCGGTTCCACGTGGTTTAATACACTGTTAAGTTTTAGCCACATTAGAGAGGAGAAGGAAAAAGTCACGATCAAGTTATTCCAATAAAAGTTTTTTTTTTCAGCATGGAGCAGTTCTTTTGAGTTATAAAAGTGCCGCGAGTAGCGCGCTAATTAGCATTAGCGAGTCAGACTGGAGTAGATCATTACAACTCCTTGCACATATATAGATTGAAGCAAAAATCATCGTCAATCAAATCATTTTGAAAAAAAACCCCCCCGTTCTTAATTGAAAATCGATTCTGAATCGAATCGCAGACCCAAAAATCGGAATCGAATCGCAGACCCAAAAATCTGAATCGTATCGAATTGTGAAACATTGAAAGATTCCCACCCCTAGTATATACTATACGTATTCGTACAGATTAGACATATACAGCTCGTAGGCTCTTAGTATAGGGCATGGTGGTCATTATTTTTTTTTACATTTTTAAACTATTTTTTTAATGGTATGAGCTGCTTTGAAGCCCCCTTTTTATTTTTTTGCTTAGTTTCTTAGACCCCAATACTAGATTTGGAAGCAACATCTTTTGTTGAATTACAGTTATAATTCTTTAATGAAAAATATACATGTTTCCTCTTGTAAACATCACTAAGCATTTAATTTATACATGTAATTAAGGCAAGTTGTAAAATGACTGAAGTCCTCTTTTTTATGTTTAACAAATTTAAAACAGAGAGAGAGAAAGAGAAAGATGGATGGATAGATCATTGATCTGTATATATTACTAGATAGCACATACACACCCGTGCAATCCTATCTCATGAGCAGACTACTGTATAAACTCTATATTAGACATATAAGTTGTAAAGTCTGAAATCCTCTTGTTTATGTTTAAGCTACATTTATAACATCATAAATCACGCTGTTTCGACTAAGTACTGTCTCAAATGTTATCCAATTTCGATACTGTAAATGTATAAAATCGTATGCTGGGAAACGTTTCTTGGGATTGGTAATATGGCGGCCTCGCGGCTTCAAAAGTCTTGTCCTATCAGCTATCCAGTTATCTACAGATCATCACGAGTATTTTTCAGATTACTTTTTCCTTGTACTGTATATCTGTGCTTTCTACTTCTCAAAATGGACTTCTTAGTTTTTTCAGCCTCTCCGGCTGATGACACAACGTAAGAAAGTCATAAATGGAGAATGGTAAACTCAACCGAGGTTGAGATCTTTATTGACATTGGGGTCTTACAGTGCAAGGCGGATCATAAAACATTAGTAATGATGATGCAGAAGGTTCAGAGAAACAAGATATTCCCCATCCATGGCCATTGGCCAGTATGTGAAAGAGTGAGGGGGAAATAAGGGCGATGTGACAGCCAGCATGTAGAAAGAATTCTTCTCTGCGGTGTGTCAAATTTAGAAGACATGCTGTATTTAGTTTGACTTTACAGGGACTTTAAGCACAAAATGAATCAACAATTTCCATGGTGGTCCTTTACTTGGTGTGTGCTTGTGAGGTAAAAAGTCAGTGAGACAGACAGGTTTGAAGAGGTCCCTCCCTCCAGCTGGTATGTCGTCAAACAGGTTTTGGGATGTGAGCTTGCTTTGGCAAGATGACACTTTGTGTGTTGCACCAAGTCTTCAGGTTTCAAACTATAACTTCCGTAAGGCGCTTCCCATGATTTTGTGAGGAGTTAAGAACACACACTGCCGCAATCTTTGGAGGACACCTGCAGCCAGGTGAGCGGATGACATGTTGGACATGTCCGACATGTTGGCTTGAGTTTCACGGTGACATTTCCTTGTCAGGGTCCATGTAGTTTTTGTTTCAATGGCAGCCTCAGTGGTGTGGATTCCTGTGCTGGTCTTTCTGCAGCTAGCTTACTGCTCACTCACCTACCGACACGCTAAAGGTAAACCACACCTCTTCTTATTATTCGCATACAGGTATAAAAAGGACTGCAAGAGAAAGAGTGTTTTCTATGACGCATGACTAAGTAGCATGTGTAGCACATATACGAGGTCTGAAGATTAAAAAGAAGTGTAGCATTGTTCTAACCTATAAGCAAGGACAAGACACGCTGACAAGGTTTCAGCAACAACAAAAAACGATGTAGATTATGATTCATAGAAAAATGCCAACATCAAGTAATACATTGACCTCAGCCTCTACTATCAGTGTTCATACTCATTTCGCCAGACCATTAGAAACGCATGTATAACCTCATGAACACAAGCTGACATTCCGACTTTACAAAGACGATTGAATGGCATTCTCAGAAAAGCATCTATTCTTGTAGTAAGTACTGGAATGCGTGTAATTGAGAAAATTATGTAATCGCTCCTTGAGTGTGGTCACGCTCGATTTGTCAGGTTAGGTGGACAGTGCGTCTTGGTTGGTTTGCTTACTTCTTCCATTTTCAGATAAGAGATTGAACAATACCCCATTGAGATGTTCGAAGTAAACCATACTTGAAACTTCTCTACAATGTTATCACTGACCTGCCAAATCCAGGTCCAGAAAGTAAAAACCCTGCCACAGTTTGGCTTTAGGCACAGGTGCTTCTACTCAACCAAACTTGTTTACCGCTCCTCCTTGGTCTTCACATCGCTGTTGTTTACTCACACACACTTCTTAGACCTTCACTGAATAAGTGTATTTATACTTAAGTAATACATAGGTTAGTGTTAATTTCGTTAATTTCAAATAAACAAAACTAATTTCGTCAACACACATTTTTCATCGGACCAAAACTAGACTAGACTGAAACCCTAATTAATAAACAATAACTGGGACTAAACCAGTATGCATTTTCATCAACTAATTAAGACAAGACAAAAATTCACTTCACTTAATAAAAACTGGACTAAAATCTACGGAAATTTTAGTTCATGAACAAAAACGAGACAAAATTAAATGATTTCGTAAAATCTTGTCTCTGCTAATCTGTCACATCTGTGACACTGTCATGTGACACACTCCCTTTCAAATCTGCAGCTAGCAAGTGCAACATAAACAAACATATTGGACAGACAGGAGGTGGATTCACGGTGAAAGGTTAAAAAAAAGAAGAAGTAAATTATAGTTATAACGTAACATTAATCCAACATCTATAACGTTCGAACAATAATGTTAATCCGTCCACTAACTAATGCTGGCTAATTTACCAGCTCATAGCATGGGGCCATAGTAGCCACTTGTTGACATACTCTAATTGAGTGTCAAGTTGTTATTTTATCAAAAAGATGAAAGAAAATTTTATGTGAAATAGTTTTAGATCCAAAATGTTCAACATGATCTGCGGACAAGAAAAAAATATATAGGGGTAAAATTATTGTCCTGACTAAAACTAGACTTAAACGTTGACAGTTTTTGTTGACTAAAACTATACGAATTAAATTGTTTTCTTGGACTAAAATAAAGACTAAAATGCTAAATGCTAAAATGGACTAAATACAAATAGGATGGTGTTGACTAACTATGATTAAAAACTAACAAGCATGATTGAAACTGGACTAAAGTTGAAGGGGCATGAATACTTAGTCAATGTAGTTTTAATTATTTTTTGTACGGTGAATTAGTTCCAACTTACCCGTGACCCTAATGATGCAAGCACTGTAGAAAATGGATGGATGGACTGCATTCAGACATGACATGATGACATGAACAACGAGCTTTGTCTGTAGATCCATATTGTGTACATTTATAAATGAATTGCTCTTCTTATGACTCCAACATGGTTCCATAGAGACATTTTTGCACTCAAATTTCTCTCCACCCTGTCTGTGTCTTGCAGGGAATCCGCTGTTAGTGGATGAAGAGTCAGCCAATGCCTTCCTGTCTCGCACGCTGCTTTATAACAGCTGGGACTTTGAACTAGTGGTGCCTGACAACCTCGAACGAGAATGTCAGGAGGAGATGTGCACTTATGAAGAGGCCAGGGAAGTGTTTGAGGATGACATTCAAACGGTAATAACACCTATGCTGTACACTTAGGGGATAACGCGTGTAATACAAAAGTACTCACTTTCTTTACTTACCTATAAGTACGGCTAATTGTGAAAATTAGACTTAAAAGTAAAAGTCCTTATTCAATTCCTGTTTTTAAGTGAGAGTATAAGTACAGACTCAGATGTACTTAAGAAAAAAAGTCCACTTGTATATTTGTTTTATACAATACAATTTGGTCATTTGGCACACAAAATAGCATCAAACACATCTCTTTGAGCCATTTTCAGCAGTAATAAGTTATAGCTATAAGCTATGATAAATTTGATAACTTAATTTTTTTTCCATGTACAATTAATACCTTTAAAAAACAGATTTTTGCCACTTGCTGTGGACGGAAAATAACATCAAGTGCTCAGGTAACGACCATTGATTGTTTGTTAGGTGAGATCCGAGCACCTGCGATGTCATTTTCAGACCACAGCAAGTGGCAAAAAGTTTTTTTAATGATATTAATTATACATGAAAAAATAATAAAGTTATCAAATTAATCCGAAGAAAAAATATAAACTTTTTATTGCTGAAAATGGCTAAATTAGTCAAGTATCCCATTAGATGGGAGGAATAGCTTACCTCTACATATCTGTTGTATATTCTCCTTGTTTGCCATTCCTCCATGCCACTGTTGTCCCTGATTTTCCCACGACTTTGAAGAAGACACCAAGTTCTCAATCACTCGATCTTAGTCACAGTTGACAAGCTGACCACTCTCTATTTACATCTTGTTTATGTTGCGTCGTCATCCGTGAAGGTTGAAAAAAGGCAAAGTAAGGAGTTGAAAGTACAGAAATCTGCTTTCGAATGCAACGTGTAAAATAATTGGCCAGATTGGCCTACCTGAAAATTAAATTTACATACAGCAAGGATGCCACAGTTTGGCTTTTTCCCATCGTGGAAGCTAGCTGGCTCCCTAGCAGGTAAACAAGCACCTGGGGAGCTAGCTAGGGAGTTAGCTAGCTAGCACCCGGGGAGCTAGCTAGGGAGTTAGCTAGCAAGCACATGGGGTTAAAGCCAAACTGTGGCAGGGTTATTACTTTCTGGACCTGGATTTACCACTTCTGATGTACGGTGACAATGTATCTGTACATCAGTACAACTAATGTGTGTGTTACTTTAATCATGATTATGTATATGATCTGTCAGAATACATTATGAGCTTCATATGTCTGTCACCTTTTGGTCTCTGATTCACTTTTCTTTTATGTCCATGTATAGGAAGTATTTTGGAACGACTATGTTGAAAGCCACGGTAATAATTTATATTACTTGTAAATGTATTTTAGTTATAATTCACATTTATTTGTATTTTTGTATTTTCATTTTACACAAATTGTACTTGTCAAATCCACTCCTGTATTATAAGACGTACACGCTGAAGACTTGCAGCAGTTGTCATGTTGCTGTCATGTCTTTGAAGGACACGCACCCAGAGTGGACGTGTCAGGCCTGGTGGCAGGGATCCTGGCAATACTAGTGTGCGCTGTCATTGCCACTGTGCTGGGCTTCTACTTCTACAAGGCCAAGAACAAGGGGGGAAGGAGACCCGTGCAGTAAGTTCACAGCATGCACGCAATTGGGTTTCATATGGAACAAAATGGTGGCGAAGCAACCTTTACCTGCTGACAATTGCTCAAATTGCTTTTCCCCCCCATCATCTAACGTTTGTGTGCCACTTGTTGCTAGGCAGAATTCCCACAAGCCCAAAGTAAAATTATCATATATCACTCACTTGTACTGTGCTGTCACCATGGCAACTTGAGATAGAGGGTTCCGCTGCCCCACAAAGCAGGGGGGAAAAAGACAGAGGGATATGATGAGAACAAAAAGACACGCATTATGAAACTTACTCCAAAAACTAAATGATAAGAGTATGGGAGGAGAGGAGCAGAATTTTCCACATTGATTACACAATTACACTATCATTAATTCTGTGTCACTGTAAATATATTAATAGCGACTGTTTATTTAGCACTTTTCAAATTAAGTTACAAAGTCCTATAGAATCCACAATAACACAATAACAATCCAATAATAAATTAGATATGAAAAGGATCTCACCTGTGTCAGACCATCAGGCAGAGGGCTCCAGTAAAATACACGCCCGGAAAAAAATTATGTTTCTTTTTTAGTTACATCTTCTGGAACAGGATTATTATATGGTTTCACTCTTATCTAGTTCATTATTGAGTATTTTGCAAATAAAAAGAACTTCAGTTTTTCAATGTTCATTCATTTAAAAAAAACTCTATTAATTCCAATAATATGCGAAAAAATATGTTCTATTACATCAACGTACTATTTTTTTTTAAATGTTTTTAGTTTTTTTTACATAATTGTAGGTCTAGTAATCCCTAACTATGTACCGCGCCTTGCAGGTGGCTGACATGTTTCAAACGCAATAATGGCAATTCATAATTCATTTATTTTAAATGATGATGACAACCAGAATATACAAACTGGGTGAAAAATGGTATAACATCCACACATTACCATGGCAATTATATGTGAGTTCCCTTTACAATAATTATAATAAACATTTCTTGTAATTATATATTGTTCTGGTGAAAAATTAGATTGAAAAAAAAAAGCTAGTCATGGCTTTGGCACAGTAAAAAAAGTAAAAGACGGATGAATTTACATAGGCACAGTCATACTTATATGGAGGACAAAAATAGCCAAAATTTAAAATAAATAAATGACTAAATAAATAAATAAAAGTGAAAATAAAAACGGATATCACAAATATAATTTTAAAAATTTATTACAATAAATAAATGTAAAATTAAAATAAATGGAAATAAAAACAATTATATATTACTGTATACAATTATACAATTATATATATACATATATTGCAACAGGTGGCACGGTGGGTAACTGGTTAGCACGTCCGCCTCCCAGTGCAGAGGACGTGAGATCGAGTCCGGGCTTCGGCCTTCCTGGGTGGAGTTTGCATGTTCTCCCCGTGCTTGCGTGTTTTTTTTTTCTGGGTACTCCGGTTTCCTCCCACATTCCAAAGACATGCATGGCAGGTTAATTGAACACTCCAAATTGTCCATAGGTGTGATTGTGAGTATGGTTGTTCGTCTCTGTGTGCCATGCGATTGGCTGGCAACCAGTTCAGGGTGTACCCGCCTACTGCTCGAAGCCAGCTGGGATAGGCTCCAGCGCCCCCCGCGACCCTTGTGAGGAAAAGCGGTTAAGAAAATGGATGGATGGATGGATGGATGTATTGCAACAGTGGAGCACATTTCGAGTGACAGAGCGTCTGCAACATGAAATAAATAAATGTGAGAGCAGAGTGTTTTTATTTATTGATTGATATTTAATTCTAATTATATATTTATTTTGACATTTATTTTTTATATTTATTTTTATTTTTTTGAATGTCATTTTATATTATATTATATTATATTTACACTTTAAAAAAATTATTTATTTATTTAGTAATTTCTTAATTTTTATTTTTAGTCCTCCATATGCTTCGAACCTTTTATATAAAGTGTCCTGTTGAATCCTTCACTGATTTGCTGTGTCTGTCTGTAGAATGGTGCAAGATGGGCGTCCAGCCCCAGAAATGGTGCCCCTAGCAACCGCCCCGGGTCTACCCAGTTACAGCGAAGCTCTCAACCGCAGTGGGATGCATGATGCCCCGCCGCCACCTTATTCAGGGTAAGTCAATGCTTTCGCCACAACATGGTCAATGTACAATTTACATTTACACAATTCAATTGTTCTAAAATCAGATCAGATAGATTTTTCTCAAATTCAGCATATTTTATTCACAAATAAAATCAGCAGGGGTAGAACGGTGGGTGCGGTCAAAATACATTCTGTATTAGAATACCCAACTTTTCACTGATCTGCAATTATGTGCACTGTATATGTACATATATATGTAAAAGCACCCTACAACATCTATGTATCTTTCTTATGTATTTTAAACATCACTACTTCCCAGGTAATACATTCAACTCTGAACAGCATCATTAATTCCACTGAAAATACTAACACTAACAAGAGGTGACTATAGTTTGGGTCAAAATGTTTTACTGTAAACTGCAAAAGTAGGTGAAGCAGGGTTGCCATAGCAATGCCATAGATGCCTCTCTCCCTATCACAAGCCAGTGTACTACCAAAATGATTTGAAGCTGTTATTTTAAGGTAGAAGCACTACATATTTTTGCTGTAATAGAAAAGGTCTTGTATATCTTCCAAATTTGTACGCATGCAATTGATTGAAGGCCCTATCAAGGGGAGTCGATGGTAGCCCTGGAAAAAAAAAAGAAGATCTGTCTAGCTCCTTATTCTGTGGAGACGTTTCACAGCATGGAATTAATAGATTATTTTGGCCATTCAACAAGTATTCTTCCTCCACCCACACAGTGCAGCCTTATTTTGAAAACCCTGTTGCCAGTGTGAGAAAAAGCCTTTTATCCACACCACACCAGTGTTTGTGCATTAGTTTTGTAGCCATATCCACTTGAAGCTACACTTGTACAGCATCAATCGAGGGCATCCTCAGACTGTATTCACTTGGCAGAACGTCAAACTGTATTTTCAGCCAACATCTGGCAGGTGCAGAACAGGCAGCCTGCTGACCAAATCACTATTTTATGGTGGCAGCATCATCCTACAACATCAATTCAGGCTAATGGCTAGCCATGTTGTTAAGTCAGCTGTATGGACATTAAGAATGAGTGTTCACGGTCAGTGTTAGAGCACAGAAAATATGTCATCCATTGTGGACATATATAGCCAGGCACTCGCACTTTCACTGTCCAGCAGCATGAGATGAGAATACAAATTCAGTCACATGCTATTGTGTTGTGGATACAACCTTTGTTGTAACATTATCTATCTATCTATCTATCTATCTATCTATCTATCTATCTATCTATCTATCTATCTATCTATCTATCTATCTATCTATCTATCTATCTATCTATCTATCTATCTATCTATCTATCTATCTATCTATCTATCTATCTGTCGACATCCCTCCCTCTCTCTCTCTCTCTCTCTCTCTCTCTCTCTCTCTCTCTCTCTCTCTCATTGATCTGTATATGTTACTGGCTAGCCGATAGGCCAAGACTTTTGAAGCCGCGAGGCCGGCATATTTGTCCTCCCAAGAAACGTTTCTCAGCATACGATTCTATACATTAACAGTATCGAAATTGGATAACATTTGAGACAGTAGTTAGTTGACACAGCATGATTTATGATGTTTTAAATGTAGCTTTAACATAAACAAGAGGACTTCAGACTTTCAGATTTTACAATTTATAAGTCTAATATATAGTTTATACAGTAGTCTGCGCGTGAGATAGGAGGAGTAAGATGGCCGCCCTGTGGCTTCAACAGATTGCACGGGCGTGTGTGTGCTATCCAGTAATATAGACAGATCAGTAATCCATCCATCCATCTATCTTTAAACTTTCCTCTTCTTCGACCACAGGGGGGCGCCATCTGAGCCTGCAGACCCAGGAGACAACGAGTGAGCTCTGTCTGAGCCATCCAGTCATCCAGCCAGCCAGAGCTGCTTCAAAGTGGTTGATGCTGGCGCTCGATGATGGTTTGAGTCAAGTTTAAATATTGCATGTTGTATAACGTATTTATGGGCGGAGTTGAGAGCCAAGCTCAGAACGGACACTTTTGTCAGGATGACGTACACTGTACAGATGTGATGCTCTTAATTGGGTGCAGGTGAGGGTGGGGCTGTATTTTTTTTCCTTCCACACTGCTCTGTACGTCCAATTTGTGTGTATGATGTGGTTGAGTCACAATAAATAAATTTTCGAGAAGGATGTACATTGAAGCCAACTTGTCTGGCTAGTACAGACAAGCACACTCGCGTGCATGTGTCGGCGGGAAGATGTCAACGCGCAATTCTTTTACACGTTCCAGCATGTGTTTGTCGTTAAAACGGCAGACGAGTGACCATAAAAAAGCGGAGCTCGTTCACCACAGCCAATTTCTTCTCCAAAGGCCTCCACACTACTAGAGCGCTGTCGTGCGTGACAAATTGTGTGCGTGTGAGAGGAGGACTGGAGGAGGGGGACAGAAGAGAAGAATCGTCTTAAAAATGGCGTCTTGTGAAGAAAAGGGGCCAAAATAGCTTTGGTATGGAGTGGGCTTGCGTACTGGAGCTGTTGGGGAACGTGGAGCTGTGAGCGGGAGACAATAGACAGTGAAATATATGGGGAGGAGGTGCTCCTGGCTGCTGTGAACCCCCCCCCCCCCCGCCTTCACTCGCTCCTTCTCCTCCTCCTCCCTCCATTCCTCCCAGTCTACAGGCTCGTCAAGCAGAGAAATAAACAGAAGCGAGCGCAGCGAAGAAAGAAGAGAGGACATTCCTCCCCTCTCTCTCTCTCTCTCCCCTCCCCCCCACCCCACCCGACCCGCACTATCTGCTGCCCATCTTCATCCAGGCAGCCCCTTTTTTTCTGTTTCATGGAGAGGAATTATCCCGCAGCTGGCTTCGGAGATCTCGGATCTGGGACGGGATGGAGTTACGACAGATCGGCCAAAGCAAGGTAAGCGAGGGGGGCAGACAGGGCTGGTTTACGCGGACCTCTGCATTCAGCCAGGCGGGCTCAATGCAGGGCGCTCGCCACTCAGGTACAGTCAGTCGTATTGTCATCAACCTGGGGGGGAGGGAGGAGGGGATGGAGGGAGGGCGGGTTAGGGGGGCGTCTCTAAAATGTAAGGAATGCGATGGAAGGTTAATAGTGACAGTATGGGCAATGAAAAAGGGGGTGCTTCATTTCAGCATTGAAATGTGGACGCGTGGAAGAATGACAGATGACATGTGGCTCCACACGCGGGCTGCATTGTTTTCCAATATCCATCACCACTGCAGCTTTGTCTGCCTTAAGACAACACAAACGCGTGACAGGAGAGGAGACACTTGCGGCTCCGCGGGCACGCTTCATTGCCGCTCTAAAGTCTGGACTGGACAACTATTTGCACATATTCAACAGACAAGTGCGAGCGGCTTAGGAATTGATGTGCATTCACGCACATCATTAAATTTGACGTACAGCATCATTTTGAAATGACAAAACACCCCCGGGCCTCTAATATTAAACGTGCCATGTCCCTTATTAGTAAACAGTGCTTTACAATAATGTCACGTGACTGACGAACGTGCCCTCACTGTCGCCGGATTAAACGTCAGCTAATTAGATGCGATGCCTTCCGCAAATTGCGTTAGCCGCCGGAAAAGGGAACTTGTCCTCCATGTCTTACTATTTGGCTGCCTGCGCTCACACACATGATCGCGTGTGTGACAATGGCTGCATGAGTGCGTCTAAAGGAAGTCAAGTTTCGTAAGCGAACGAGCTAATTATCTAGCATGGAAGCTAACGCCGTCGTTTTATGTTTACACCGTTCAACACTGAACTACACTCGCACCCACCCCAACTTATTTCTACCGCCAATAAATGATTCATGAGTCAATTTTCTTTCCATGCCAATGCAGCCCGTGTGTCGGAATGAAGCTCGGCCTGGCGCTTTGCTAAAGTCGGTTAGCTTCCCTTAGCTTGGCTGCTTCACGTTAGCGGTCGCCATGACAACCGTCGGTCCCCCGTCACATTCTTTGGCGAGCTTTCTGTGGAAAAATGCGGCGTCCATGAACATTAGCTGTGAGTGGTGTAGGAGTGCTAAATGCAAAAAATATGATTACAGTATTAAATGGAACTTATCTGCCATTGAGGAAAAAAAGAGGAAAAGTTATTATTTTGATTATAAAAAAAATAGCAGCACACCAAAATTAATAATTTATGTACAGTATTACAAATGTAGGGCTATCTTAGTCACATTTTTTAAAATTACTATTATGCAATTATATTGATAAGGTCTGTGATTCCAGACCAGTAAGTCAACCACAAAACTTGGTTGACAAAAAAATTTGCCTTGTAATTGGGTATGGGGGAATTTACCCAAATTGGCTAATCAATGGAATAATCAAGAAGATAATCTGCTCTAAAAAGATTTATTAATGACAAGCTCCAGTTTTTATTGATAATCAATGGCATTCATTTTGAAGGCACCCGCTTTATAATAGTTGTGGATTTATAAGTATATATTTTTTAAATTTCATTTAACTTAGTTTGTTAAATTCAGTTCGTTTTTTTTTTAATTGCTTCAAATAATTACACTATTTAACATACTGGTGCCAGGCTTGCATCTTCAAAGCTACAACTTTCCATGAAATACCGGCATGATGGCTGAACAGTTGTAATGATTTATGGAAAAAAGATGAAATTGACCAAGGTTTTGGCCGGATGTCAGCTATATATTATTGAGTTATGGTCACCAGTCTATCACAGAGTCATTTCGAATAGGCTCCAGTTAACAAAAAAAGTGTATTTCTATCTGTTTCTGTTTTGCAGCAATAAGCATTAGAATATTGCTAAGTTTCATCATTGTTCACAAATCTGTTTAAAACAGTGGGGAAAAGAGCCTTTTTGAAACATAGCCCCGGTTGATTTCTTATACTCTGTTATCACCTGCTGGCCGTCTTTGTAATAACTGCCATTGCTTTAAGCATTCTCTTCAGTTCAGAGGCTGCATCAAAGCTTTCTGTATGCTCTAGCATAAAAAAACAACAACAACATATAAATACGTTTTTGGGAGCATGGTCATATTTAAAGTAGAACATATTTATACGTTTTTAGGAGCAAATTAGTTAATTGGAAGCATAATGATCAACATAAAGAGTTCAATTGGAATACAAAATGAATAGGTGGGTGGATGATGATAATACTGTAAGTTATAAATATTGTATTAATTATTCAAGTGGCTACTAAAATGTATAATTTGGCTAAGTGCATTTTCCAAGAAAGGTTCTTACAGGCACACTTGTACAATAAACTGAAGATGCCAAGAGGCATGTGCATCCAGGTTAGGCTTCTTGCAAAGGGAATACATAATCACACTGTTAGAGAGTTTAAATAAGCCCTCTATCCATCCATTTTCTTAACCGCTATTCCTCACAAGAGGCGCTGGAGCCTACACCCTGAACTGGTTGCCAGCCAATGGCAGGAGTTTAAATAAGCAATTCTGTATATTAGTATGGTTGTAGTTTTTAGTGGTAAAGAACAGCACTGCTACATACTGAGATGTGGTTTCCTTGTTTAGCTATACAGTACATTTTGTAGAGTAAATTTTACTCTAAAAAAGACTTTGGCCCCCAGTCTAAACAGAGTAAACTTTATACTCGAAAGAGAGTAAAATATTCACAATAACAACAAAAAACTCAACAATTGAGGAACAATCATGGAACCTTCAGGTTGGGAGACAGCCAACCTAACCACTGACCCACTCCTCCATTTTTGGTCTCCTTTGAGACACACCAGCAATATGTTTATGTTTACCAGTAATAAGTCTAGCCTAGCTCAAGTGGTCGAGTGGTTGTAGGATCGTTCCTCAATCTTTGAGTGTTTTTAGTATTTTATTCTCTTCCAAGTGTAAAAGTTTACTCTGTTTAGAGTGGGACCGAATATAGTCTTTTTTAATGTAAAATTTACTATGTACATGAACGAGTTGGAGTTGGGAACAGCTCAGTATGAAAGTATACAAATACTAGTGGTGCACTAAAAAAACGACACCCACATATATCTACTTTGTATTAATACTGATAGTTGTAATTTGTTTCTGCCGGTGTTCGTAACGTTAGATCCAAAGGGCGTTGAGACTAACCTTTCATTCCAATAGCTAGCCAGTAACCAAATTACCTCACCACATCAATGGCTATATTTAAAAAGTTCTTATCATTGTGCTTCCAATTAACTAATTTGCTCCCAAAAACGTATGAATATGTTCTATTTTAAATATTACCATGCTCCCAAAGACATATTTATGTGTTTTTTTAAGTGTTTTTTTTTTTTTAATGCTACAGCATACAGAAGGCTTTAATGCAGCCTCTGAACTAAAGAGAATGCTTCAAGCAATGGTAGTTATTACAAAAACAGCCAGCAGGTGGTAGCAGAGTATAAGAGCTCAACCAGGGCTATGTTGCAAAAAAGGAACAGATTTCTGAACAATGATGAAACTTGGCTATATTCTAATTCAAATTGCTGCAAAACGGAAACAGATAGAAATATACTTTTTTTCCTGATGAAATAAGAGACTATAATCTTTCTTTTGATAGGTTCCATGTTTTTATAGCAATAGAACACAATATTCTGTGGACCTTGCAAAATCAGTCAAAATTCAGTAAAACAGCCGGGAGCAAAGTGGGTTGCTTCAGTGAAAATGTCTGGGGGTGAATGAGTTTTAATAAGAACACCACTGTCAGTGTTGTGTCTGGCATTTTCCATGGGAAATTGGTTGTTGTTGGGTATTTTCATCCTCCATGATGAATCTTTCAGCACTGTCATCAGCTGACTTTGACGCCTTGTAAATACAGATGGTCTATCATTGGCTGTAACATTTCTGTCTATATTCAAATCGCTGTACATGTGATCCCAGTTATTGTTTTGTTGTGGTACTTGTCATTCTCGGTGGGTCCAGCACTTCCATGCTGTACACATTCTGTCCTTGTTGGTTCTTATATTATGTGCCATTGTCCGATACATCTATTTCCTGTAAATCCCAACACGAGTGTTAGTGTGCATAGTGCAAGATGACTATTGCCAAGGTCATCAGCATCACACCACATGCCCTTTGTTGCAATACACCACTGAAAGGAACTTATGTTCCGGATCCTGTCCTTTCAGAGATTCATACAGGGGAAGTTCAAGATTGCATTTTAAGTGCATCTATAATGAACAGGAGATGAGCCTATTATCTACTGTATCTATGATTTAGCGTCACGTCAAAATATTGTTGCTCCTTCTCTGGTGATGTATTTGCATGTGTGATGTGAATTTCTGTCCATTAAAGCCACTGATATTAAGTTAAATGTTGTCCAATGTGCACATCTCAAAATAAAAACTTTAAAACAAAAAATATTAATTAATCGACGCCTTCTTAAAATAATCGCCTTAGTCCTTTTTTTCCCTCCAGATTTTGCGGGATCCCGTCCTGTGCATCCATTTTGGACAAGAACCTAATTACCTAATAGACAACTTAAAATGAAAGGAAATACTTGTGCAGTTTGTTTTCTGAAACTGGTCAAATCAAAGACTGTGTACTCCAGTAGTAGTGGCTACTAGTAGTGTAGTTTATAAAATCTCTTTATTATCCTATGTTTTCAGCCTCATGTATGGGAGTGCCAGGTCATCCCACCCCGACTCAGAGCTGCTCCATCGGCAAGCCTATGGTACCCCTCACCCCCTACAGGGTTATGCAACCAACCACCACCCAGGAGCCTCCAGACAGGGTGGGGCTTGGGGTGGACGCACACTGGGTAAGGAATAAAGTAGCATTTAAAATAATAATTGAATCAAATGTTTTAGAAATCAATAAAAATGATCAACCCTTAATTAAATGTTTGGTGTCATTATTATTTTTTACCGCTTCTTTTTGATTTACATTTCATTTATTTGTTCAGTGCTTATTCATATTTACATTAAATATCCCTATAAACAATTTGGTTTATGTTTCGTCCTTATGCCTTTTGACAATGTGGACACATTTAACAAATCCATTGCTTTATATCTGTCATCTTTCTTCTTTTTAAAGTAATAAATTATAATATTAAAGACACTGTTACATTCATAGATCAATTATTACTCAATAAAAAGTACCATTGATATCATATGCTTAACAACTTTATTTGACCAGCTGCCTTAATTTAACAGCAGTGGTAATAACAAAGCCATTTGTATCAATAATGATTAATACAGAAGATATTATTAATGCTAACATAGAATTATTATTGTTATCTGTAATCTGATCTGTTATCTGTTAACTGTAAGTTTCAAAGTTACTGAGTTACAAAAAAATATAGTAAAGCACATTACTGTTTCATGATTTAAGTATATTATATACAGTATTATAAAGACGGTATTTACTTTGTATTCCTGAACCTACAACATTGTTTTAGTAATGAACTGTTATACGTGATTATTTTCTGAATTGAAACCCAGTGAACGGGCTCAAATTTAATAATAAAAAGGTAAATTTTATTTGAAATTCATAACTACTGTTCAAAGTGTTAAACCACTGAGAGTTCACCGAAATGGAAAGAACCCTCCTTGATGCAAGGTGTACGTAACTGTAACACTCGATATTGAAATAGTAAGTGTATACTTTAGAAGTTAAAAGAAAAATGAGTAACAACGTTCAATTTACCATTTTTACGCATATTATAGTATGAAAATAATGTCACTGATCATAAAGCCGTTTTATTTTTACTTTATGGCACCATTTTTGACGCTACATTGTGCCATGAAATTATGTTTGGATGTTAGATACAATTCACATGTTTTTTCATTATGAATGTGTTTTGTTGCCAGGCCTGTCAGGGCTCTTTGAAGCCGGTCTCCACCACTCCGGCCCCTCGGGTCCCGATCCATCCGTCATGAATCTGATTTCAGCTTTGGATTCCCGCGGTCCACAGCCCCCACCCTCTGCGTCTTCCCTCCTTACACAGTTTCGCACTCCCTCTTGGCAGACTGGTAAGTTTCACCATGTTCGGGGAATGCAAAAACAAATATATTATCAAGATAAATAGTTTTCATAAAAATAAAATTATTAAAGGCCTCATGTTTGACTTTTCCCACTGTCTTGAATCTAATCTGTGACTTGTTGTGTCCTGTAGCAATGCACACACCTGCCCCAACAGAGCTCTTTATTTCAGGAGCTCTTCCGGGTTCCGGCTCCTTCCCCTCCTCCTCAGCCCTTTCTGCATACCAGCATCCTGGCTCTTTCTCTGGACGCTCCTTCACTCCTTCATTATCCCTCCAGGACACACCCACCTTTAGCCCAACTTCTAATGGTTTGTTGTCTCCCCATGATCCCCTGCTGCACATTAAACCACCCTCCCAGTCCAGCTTGGGATTTGACCGCCTGCTTTCTTCCCAGAGTAGCGCCTACCGGAGCTCGCAGGAGCTCCCAGCACCTCCTCAAAACCATGCCCCGCCCACCTCCTCCAGTTGCCACCTGCCCCCTCCCCAGTTCAACCTGCTGTCCTCCCAACTTCACAACCAGTCCTCTCAGCTCTATAATGCCTCCATGTTCTCCTCCACACCAGCCCTGATACCCACAACCCCACCGCAGCCACTTCCTCCACAGGAGAGGGCAATTCCTCGGCAGGATACCGTTATAAAGCATTACCAACGTGCATCCCCAGCTCATTCCGCAACACTGCCACTACAGCAATATCTCAGCTGCGGTGGGTCTGTGGGCTACCAGCAACTGCCAAGCCAACACCGTCATGTGGGTGTGTCCTGTAGTTCATTGGGGGAGCAGAGTCCACCCTCAGATCCAAAACCATCACCACAGCCAGAGTCACAGCCATATCGACCCAATATTCAAGCACCCTACACTTCTTCTTCCCCCAGCTCGGCCTCCTCCTCATCTGGTACTAAAGAAACCAAGAGCTCCACCAGTGGCTATTCCTCATCCAATTCAGCATCATCTTCTTCGCGAACCTCGCACACACCACCATCCAACTCCTCTTCGTCATCTTCAAACCCCAAGTCCAGCACTGGAACCTTGTCTGCTCCCTCTCGACAGCAGCCCCCACCTCAAACAGCACCTGCACCGCCTCCTTTACCGGTGGTGTCATCAGCCCAGTCAACTCCGAAACCATGCCTCTCCACATACGGTTCTCCACCTGGAGCTAAATCTAGCTCAAGCCTACCAGGCCAGACCCCTCCCCAGCAACAAGCCCAGTCATACTCTCCTAATCAGCCAGCATCGACTCACATGACACAATCTTGTGGTGGCTTTAGTTCTCCTAATACACGCGACATAAGCTCTGGAGCAGGGGGGAATGGAGGGAAGGCTTTCGCTGATTTAGGCTCAGGTGGCCGCTCATTCTCCGCAGAAATTGTCTTTGGGGACTCAAGCTTTAGTTCAGCGTCTCACAGAAGAGCAGAGAGTCCTTCTTTAGGGTATGGGAATGTTGCAGGATCAACAGGAAGTGGTGCATCAGGAGTTTCCACACTTGATACTGGACTTGCATCTGCAGGTTCAGGAAGTGGGGTTGCCAGTGTTGGCAGTGGAGGCAGTAGTTCCTACCACTTGAATGAGTCTAGTCCCTCACCTTCTATCAGTTCCTCTGTCCCCCACCCTGGGTTGCACTCTCCAGCTTCTGCTCGACCCTCACAATCACCTGGAGGTTCAGGGGCCAGCAAATACCTGCCCCCGTTGATGTCGCCCACATTTATGCCATCATCACATCACATTACTGAAACACGCCAACAGCCTTACCACTCAACTCCACCCAAACCAAAAACACAGAACAGGATGCTTGGGGTTGAGCGCTCCCAAGAGGAAGAAGAAGATGATGATTTCCTCATCCAACAATTACTACATACACAAAGCTCAACTTCTCATTCTGCCCAGCATCATCCACAGATACCACAACAGCTCCCGCTAGCTGGAGATGCAGAAGCCAAGGGAGTGACTTTTGACATGAACAAGATCTCAGAGGAGCGTTACCACCTTCACAGTGTAATTCGTACAAATAGCACTACTAGCAGTTCAGATCCTGAAACATCTATTAGTGAAGTAACAAGTGGGTTGAGTAGTCAATTGGAAATATCACAGAATAAACAACAACAGACCAAATCTGAGTTGACAATATCGAAATCTACTTCTGAAGGGATAGGAGGAGTCACAGAGTCTCTTTCCCAAAATAACCACTCCCATCAATCAGAGCACTCCCTGGTTTCTGTAGGTCATTATGGAAGAGGGGACCACTACACACAGCACCCACATTCCCAACATTCCCACCATATCTCACACCTGTCACCTCATTCTCAAAACCAACAGCAATGCCAGCAATCCCAACTTTCTCAGCACACACCGTCCTCACATCATTCTCAGCAAAATCATTCTCACTCACAGCATACTCACATGGAGCTCAAAAAGTCTTCAGATAGGACAGGTAGTTCATACTTGTGCAATGCAACAGATGTGCAGCAGGCAAGACAAAGCCAGGTTTCGCACCAGATGATGAATTCGCCACCGGACTGTCCTCAGCAAACTCAGATGCTGCATTCTGTCATGTCTCGGACTAAAATGGACCCCCAGCAAGCACCACAGCAACATCCCTTGAGCCAGCAAGGTGTCATGGAATCATCTCGGGGAGGAGGGCTCACAGGGGTGGACTCCCATACACAGCTGCAACTCCAGCTACAGAATCAGAGTTTGGATACACGCTATAGCCTTGGAGCGTCAAGAGATCAAAGCCGAATTAACCAGAACTCGGTTTCCCCGCTAGATATGTTGGACCAGCCTCTTTCAGAGCCAAGGCACAGAGATAGCGGAGGATCTCTAGATAGACACAGTATCAGGATTGGCGCCAATATTACAGAAGATGATAGTATTGCCGGAGAAAGACATAGACAACAGCACAGTCTGTCATCCCACCACCATCCTCAACAAACCCCAGAGCTTCATGGTTTTCTCTCTGAACCTGAAATGGGTTTACCCACCACCTCTCACTTGCACCACGTCAACCAATCACAGACCCATACCCATCACCAGCAGCAAGCACACAGTCATCATCAACTTTCCCACTCCCATTTAGCTCATCCACAGTCACATCGGATGGCGGCAAATATAGGAACCCCCCATCAACTGCAACAGTCTGAGGCAAGAGAGACAGAAAACCATCTGTCACACACCCAGCTGGACCGACTGAAGCCACATCAGTTTGACACTGTGAGCCTTGGTGGAAAAATGAGACTGAATCCAAATCAGCAACAGGAGCAGTTTACATCTTTAACATCTATCTGCTTTTCAGACTCTCTCTTAAATGACGAAGACCGGACTTTCTTTCCAGGAATGGAGGATATGTTTTGTTCAGCAAATTACAAATCTAGTTGCGCTGGGAATTCTGTGACTGGGCAGGCTTCTCAAGAGAGCATTAACCAAGGTCGTGGGCAAGAGAGCATGGATGTCCTAAAAACAGGAGGTGGTGGACAACGTTATGGTCTGGTTGGTCATCATGGAGATCAAGGCTATGGACAATATTGTCACAATCTCTCTGGATCAGGAAATACAAATCTGAACTTAGATCTTGACTCTATGAAGACCCATGATCTGCCATCAACTGTGAATACTGATCAACTCGGTCTCATACAGTCCCAGACGCCTGCTATGGGATTGAATCCTGCTGCTCAAGACTCGGTCAACAAAATGACAGGATCTGTGGGAGTGGTTGGAGGTTCAAGCAATACTGGTATGACTTCAGCAATTTTTTGTTCCTCCCGACCCAAAAAACTGTTAAAGACCAGCTCATTTCACTTGCTTAAACAGCGACGTGAGCCTCAGCCTCTAACAAAAAAAAACTATGCGCAAGAATATGAATTTGAGGATGATGAAGATAAAGCTGATGGTCCGGCTGATATACGTCTAAACAGCCGACGCCTTCCTGACTTGCTCCCTGACTTGGTTTCTAGTTGTCGAAAGTCCAGTGGGGCGTCAGCAGTCAGTGGGCTCAGTCCACTGATGGGTGACATGGACTACTGCCACCCATCTAACTATTCTTCCCTGGGACATTCGCAACCACTGCTCCCCCAGGATGGTCCAAAGAAAAGAGGCAGGAAACCGACAAAACCAAAACGTGAAGGCCCTCCACGCCCTAGAGGTAGACCTCGAATACGCCCTCTTCCAGAGCCTTCTTACTGTCGCGGCCTGATGGGATCAGCAGCTGGAGAAAGTAGAAGGGGTCGCGGGAGGGGCAGGGGTCGAGGTAGGCGGGAGGAAGGGCTCATGGAAATTCATCAAGATATGAACAAAGCACACAACCTCTCGTATCAGCAGCAACAGCAGCAGCAGCACTCACAGCAAAACTTCAGCCAACCGCAGCATCTCCAACAGCATCCACATGAACATCACGGACAGCGGCTAGACCACCTCCATATATCACAACAGCAGCAAGGACATCTCTTGCATCATCATGTCCCCCCCTCCCACCACCAAATTCCTCACCAACAGCAGCAGCACAATTACCAACAACATATGCAGCAACCAGCCCAACAGCTGCAACCGGATTCAGGCAGCCCCATCAAGGTACGGTGAAATGCAAACAATATGTATAAATTATTAGTATTATTTATTAGAAATACTGTATCCATATTAAAGGGGAAGCCAACCTTAAACATTTCTTGACAATATGTTATGTGTGACCTCGCTAGTCTAAACATTACTTTCTGATTAATATTATATTTGTGCAATATGAGTTATGCATCAAAATCCAGCCGCTTTTATCCATCTCAAGATCACTGAAGATGAGATCACAGTTACGTACTCAGGGCTCAGGCAATGACCAATCACAGCTTGCCTGTTTTCTGAAGCTGAGCTGTGATTGGTTGTTACCTATGACCTGGGCATCTCTAATCACTTGACAGCAAGTGGCAAAATGGTCGCCTTCTGATATTGATTAAAAAACTGCTGGATTTTGCTGCTTAACTCATATTCCACTAACTCATCAAACCCAAGAACGTATAAATAAGTTTTTTAATAATTTGTCCGTCACTCTCAAAAACGTATTTATACGTTTTTTAAATGTTTTTTTCTTAATGCTAACGCATACAGAAGGCTTTGATACAGTTTCTGACATGAAGAGGTTGCTTAAAGCAATGGTATAATGTAACTATTAAAAACGGCCAGCAGGTGGCAGCAGAGTATAAGGAATCAACCAGGGCCATGTTGCAGCAAGCTCTTTTTGCCAGTATTTTCAACAGGATTGTGAATAATGATGAACCTTAACTATTGACCATTTGCTAACCCCTAACCCTAACGTCACGTGATCCTGTGACTGCCCTATGACGGACGCCGGAAGGAAATAATTGTTGAATAGAAGTGGACGTGACCCGGAGCGACTTAGTGACTTAGCGAATTAAAAGTTATTATTGCCCAGAGAGCCATGGAATCTATTACTTCAACCGAAGGTTGCCTGTCAGTCGAAGTTGCACATTTAGTCGGGACTCATATAAAGCGCGATATTTACTTAAGTTGGAGATCGCTAGTTTGAAAACAGCCCTTACCTTCTGTTGCATGCTGTTTTTACCAAGATCATCAAATCCCTGACTTTGCCGGAATTCACAGCGCATGACCTATATCATTATGTAGTCAATGCCGTCTCTCCTTACACCGGGGCTGATTTAAAAGCTTGTCGCTGGCTGTGTCTCTGAGACGAGATGCTACGCTCACACCGGGGACAATATACCTCGTAATGCAAAGGTAAAACTTGTTTATCATGCTAATTGACTTATTTTTACAAAGTCCGTTCTATATTGAAACGCTGTGATGATGCTATGTTACTATGTTTGCTAGCATGGAACAAATGACTATCGTAGTGGCAAGCTATGCAGTAATTTCATGAATATGACTCCGGCTCCAGAGGTAAAAACTCCAAGCAGAAAGACAAAACCCCCCATTATTAAAAAGTCAAATGCACTTAATAGTTTTGAAGAAGGTGCATTTTAAAACTAAGCTGTGTGTTCGTGCAGTTCGAGTGGACGCCTACTATCTGGCTCGTTAATGTGATTTGAAACACGCAATTCGACACCTCTGTTACAATCTTTGTTAGAGTGTACGTTTATTAGTAAAATGTATGAACATTTATCTACTAATTACAACCTTTATCTACTAACCTGCAAAAAAATGATCGCTGCTAATCCATGAATACTTTGTGGGCTGCCAGTCCTTTCTGTTGATTGCTGCTATCAATCAACGTCTTTTGTCTTAATTAGTAGGTATGCATTTGGTTTACTCCTTTGTCTGTCTGTACAACCGACCGCAAAGCAAGATAAGACCATTTTATAAGATAGTCGATTAGATAAAGGACTTTACGCTGTACGAGATTCAATGGTTACAATACAGGCAAGTGTCTCTTTTGCCGTCCAGTGCACCCGAGGGGGCGTTCCCATGAGGGCTGTGACGTCACGTGCAAAAGGTCAATATTTTAATGCTAATTGCTGCAAAACAGAAACAGATACAAAAATACTTTTTTTCCCGATGAAAGAAGAGACTATAATCTTTCTTTTGATAGGTTCCATGTTTTTATAGCAATAGAACACAATATTCTGTTGACCTTGCAAAATCAGTCAAAATTCAGTAAAACAGCCAGGAGCGAAGGGGGTTGCTTCAGTGAAAATGGCTGGGAGTGAATGAGTTAACCAAAATACCGTATTTGGACTACTGGGGCTGCATAAAACACATTATTGTCAATAAAAAAAAAATTGGGATGACTTCCTCTTTAAATCAGGATTGATGGTAATTAATATATTAAGTTTGTTGAATTGCAGTATGCCTAATATTTCAATTTTTAGTCAACTTTGATTTTATTTTAAGTTGTTCATGTATTTTGTCTAACCCAAATCTAATTTCCCCCAAATATAAGACAAAAGCCAATTCTGTGGTCCAGATTGGATTGCTTACTTTAAATTCTATTGGTGTTGATCCATCTTTCAGGTCACACCACCGGGTTCTGCCATGCCCCCATCAGAATCATTACTGAGGACCGATTCACTGTCCAGCATGGATCCAGCTCTGTCTGACGGATCAATGGGGTCAGCACCATCGCTGGGCCCCAGTCCTGGACCCAGTACCAACATGGACATCAGCAGAAATGAGCTCAACCGGACACAGGACAATTCTGGAGAGGTATCTACTTCAAGCAGAATTTGTAGTAAAGTTTAGATTGAATTAGCCCCCTCATTAGTTTAACTGGCTAAACTCAGTCCTGGCTTCCCTATGCTTTGAAAAAGAAGCAAGCCAATTTGAAGTGCAAACACATTTGTAGTTTTTTTTCCAGTAGAAAATGTTTGAAAAGATTATATGACTGACGGACTACAGTACGAATTTTACTATGCAGATTTGAATGGACTGGCTCTGTGCAATGTGTGACCAAAGCTGAGAGTTTCTCATCTCATCTCTTGTGTCAAATTATTCACAACAGCTTGACAGCGAATGAAGCAGCTTTTTCACAGGGAGTGGCAAAATGACAAATAAATGGGGTATGGTTGAAGGGAAAAAAATGTGGCTGAACAGTGATTTTTTTTAATTACGAAAATGAAGACTTGAGAGTAATAATAATTAAAAAAAAAAAAAGTCACAAATTGGATTATTTTGTTTCCGTTGAACATACAAACAGATGTATTCATTTATACTGGGACATATCCATTTTACTATCTCTTTTTATTTATGTTCACATTTAATTCAGTGTGTAGTAAATTATTGGCAAATGTCTTTATCTTATTTTAAATACTCTATTAAAACATCCAATCTTAATTCAGAAAATAAAGTTATGCTGGTTAAAAATTACTTTTATCTCCTGGGGACATAATTTGTCATGATATGCACTTTTTGTGATTTAAACAACGATGCAGCTCTTTTACATTTTGAATATTAAATGTGTGATTTTTGCTGCAAGAAAACGCCTTCTGTTTCCTAAGCAAGTCCAACTCCTTTCCAGTTCTGTGACTGTATTTGTAGATATGTTCTCACTGTGGCCACTTGGTAACCATGGTTATAATGCTGTTTTTTCCGTATGTGCTGCTGAGAGGGTTAGTTATTTTTATTTTTTTTACATCTGTAGTCCTGCAATTTAAGGACTATATAGCACGACCTGATCAACTCAATAGCCTGTTAATGAGCCAAGTAATTAAATTCTCACAGTAGATAGATCACATTTGAACTACATTTGATATGAGCACCTGGGTGATTGTCTATATGCAGTCCTTGCAAACCAGACAGCTCATCTTCAGAATAGATGGTGTGTATGAGTATTGTGAATTTGATCATTTCCTCTATTCACTACATGTATAATGTGGAGAAATGTTTTTAGTTTAGCCACATGTTTTCCAAAGATTACCACCAAACCTTTACTTTTATGATTTTTTTAAAAACGGTTATTTTTGTGATTTCAACCCAGATTATGTGGAAGAAAGAAATTGAAGATCCATTGAACGCTGAAGGCTGGGGCACTATGCAGAAACTCTCCAGTTCTGTAAGTTGCAGCACATGAAAATAAGCAAAGCCAAACCTTTATGTGTAGCGCTTATACAACAGCATGCATTCTCCACATTATTTTCACCTGGGAAATGGTGCCATCAATGAATTTAGATTGAAGAAGGAAAAAGACAAACATATAACATTCTGTGCTGGTTTTCGATCATAGGATTTGGGGGGAAAGGAAGGTTTTAGCTGACTGACAGCCAGTTCTCTCTGACTGACAAAAGAGAGGAGAGAGATCACTGTTACCAGGGCAGCCGTTGCTATGGTTACTGTATTCCCCCCCCCCCCAGTGCAGGATCCTTGCTGCCACCTGCTGTCACTTAAGCCTTACTACCAATAAGGCAACAAAGTGAATGCTCTACCTACTCATAGATTTAATTTGCCTTTAAATTTTAACATTGGCACGCCTTCAACTGGGCTTTTAAAATGTCTTAAAAAGTGGTGTGACAACAATGAAGAGCAATGTTTTCAGTCAGTATCAGGAATGGGCAAGGAGATAATTCTGTTTTGTTTACTGAAAATAAATAAATCTTAAATAAACATTTCCTGCATCTAAAAGCATACTCCACTGCTATATGTTATGGCTGCATCCAAAGGCAGGTCTTGTGTTATTTAGAGGGTGAATATAAGACGGTGTTTTCTTTAACTGTTGGTGCAGTGTAGAGGGAAAAAAATCAACTGATGAAAAAAAATGTACTGAGGTGGAGGTGGCACTGTGCATAGAAGCATCACTGTATTTGTCAATATGCTGATATTTGAGAGAAGATATTATTGTTGAATGTGATAGAGCTAATTATCTGATTCGTATGCTTTCTATGAAGATAAATGTCTCAATATTTACAGTAGAAACATCTTGTGCCTCCTTTTAATATATACTGTATATATATATATATATATATATCGAGTCCGGGCTTCGGCCTTCCTGGGTGGAGTTTGCATGTTCTCCCCGTGCTTGCGTGGGTTTTCACCGGGTACTCCGGTTTCCTCCCACATTCCAAAGACATGCATGGCAGGTTAATTGAACACTCCAAATTGTCCATAGGTGTGATTGTGAGTATGGTTGTTTGTCTCTGTGTGCCCTGTGATTGACTGGCAAGCAGTTCAGGGTGTACCCTGCCTACTGCCCGAAGCCAGCTGGGATAGGCTCCAGCACCCCCGCGACCCTTGTGAGGAAAAGCGGTCAAGAAAATGGATGGATGGATGGATATATATATATATATATATATTTTTTTTTTTTTTTTGAGTAATCATTTTACATTATCAAATGGTAAACAGTAAGACAGATAGAGGTAAGTTCATTCACAAATACAATACTTGCCAGGCCTAATTTCAAGGTATCGATACTTGCGATTGTGGCCAATAGCAGTATTGGCTGTCCTCTTGTGGCCGTTTTTTGATCAGAAACTAGAAATTAGAAATGAGAAGAATAGAAAATTGCTATTAACTTCATGCAATTTTATAGAAAAATGCTATACTGGGATACATAGGGTTTTCCTTAAAGAGACAGTGTGTAGAATTTAGCACCATCTGTGGTGAACTATTAATTAATTCATTCAGCCCACTGTTGATAAAAATAACATGCAATAATAAATAAATAATTTAAATGATAAAATAATTAGTATAATATAATTGTAAATATTTTTTATATACTCGTAGGTCTAGTAATGGCTAATTACACTACTCACAAAAGTTAGGGATATTTGGCTTTCAGGTGAAATTTATGGAAAATACAAAAAGTTCATGCTACACTCTTATCAGATCATGGAAGTAGTGAAACATTTAACAGTTGGACACTCTACCACTAGGCCGCTGACGACATCATCTCATGTTGTTCACAAGTCGACTCATTGTCTACTGAGGCATGGCATCCCACTTCTTCTTGAAGGGCAGTCCTCAGGTCATTGATGTTCTGCGGTGCAGAGTTTTCAGCCTCTACACGGCGACTCAACTGATCTCACAGGTTCTCAATAGGATTTCGGTCTGGAGAAAGTGCAGGCCATTCTATTTGAGGTACACCAGTTTCCCAAC
Organism: Vanacampus margaritifer; assembly: GCF_051991255.1. NCBI lineage: Eukaryota > Metazoa > Chordata > Actinopteri > Syngnathiformes > Syngnathidae > Vanacampus > Vanacampus margaritifer. Next base: position 54,278,205 of record NC_135433.1, read on the forward strand.
AGCCGTTCCCTGATGATGCCACCTCAATGAGCTGGAGCATTGTCGTTTGTGAATTTTGCTGTGAAGCTCCTCGTTAGAGAACAGCAACTAGATCAAAAAGTACTGAAACATTTAACAGTTGGACATGTGCATTCAAAAGCTTAGAGAAGGTCACATTAAGTTCACCTGTAAAGGTTTGAATGCATTTTAGGCTCATCCTGAAATTTCATTTGAAAGCCAAAGATCCCTCACTTTTTGTGAGTAGTGTATTTTACATAGGACGTGCTGTGCCTTACAGGAGGCTGACATGTTTTGTCGCTATCTTTCTGCTACAGATGCACAAAGTCGAACGAGAAAAACTTTGCAAACGTAGTTAGCCCTTGTGGTGCTTGCAGTTAGTGTCGGACCCAATGGGTCGAGCGCCGCTTACCTTCCACTGCTGGTGCCCACAGGTAGTCATCGCTGAATCTTGTGATTCAGGCTCCTGCCGGTTGTCGCCCTCTGGTTTGCTCTCGTAAGCTTTTACGAACTTCTTCCTCTAGCCGCTCTTATTAACCACTCTGGCTCACTCGGTCTTTCGCCGTCGCTCGCCTCGGTTCTTGCCGTGCTGCTATGTTACGTTCATTCACCGAAATGCTTGTTCGCTCATACCAATAATAATTGGTGGTAGCTTGCAAAGTGTGGTCTTTCTGAGTCACCATAATGCGGGTGCTTTGAAATACATGTGCTTTAGCTGCATAGTGACATCTAGTGGTGAACTTTTACACACTGCACTTTTAAAACGATCTGTCATTGTTTTTTTTTGTTTTTTGGGGATGGGTGGGGGGTCTTTTATATCAAAAGTACTAGTGGTATCGGTACTTGAAATCAGTATCGGTGCCTACTCAAGACTTGAGCATTCATACTGGTACCAGTCTGAAAAAAATTGTATTTAACATACCCAATATTAGTGTAGTATGATAGCCTGTTGGACTAGGAAGTAGCCTACTATGTCTAGATGGACAAACAAAAACAAACTACACTCTACATTTTTTACTACTCTTGTAAGCTGTTTGGTCTTGGCATTGGCCTGCACTGTTATGAATAATATTCTAGTTCTATAGGATCATTATAATATTGATAAAACAACTCTAATGGGAGCCCAAAGTGGCACCATACTTTATAAAAGATAAAAGATGCATTAACTCATTCAAACCCAAAAGGTTTAAATAAGTTTTTAATACTTTGCCATTCACTCCCAAAAATGTATTTATACGTTTTATTTGAATGTTTTTTTTATGCTAGAGCATACAGAAGACTTTGATGCAGCTATTGACATGAAGAGGTAGCTTAAAGCAATAGTAGTTGTTAGAAAAAATGGCCAGCAGGTGGCAGCAGAGTATAAGAGATCAGCCAAGGTCATGTTGCAACAAGCTCTTTTTGCCAGTGTTTTCAACGGGAATGTGAATAATGATGAAACTTAGCTATATTCTAATGCTAATTGTTGCAAAACAAAGACAGATACAAATATACTTTTTTTCTGATGAAAGAAGAGACTAATCTTTCTTTTGGTAGGTTCCATGTTTTTATAGCAATAGAACACAATATTCTGTGGGCCTTTCAAAATCAGTCAAAATCCAGTAAAACAGCCGGGAGTGAAGGGGGTTGATTCAGTGAAAAAGGCTGCGAGTGAATGAGTTTATATAGCTACTTTAGTAATTTAAGCTCTACTCTTTTTTTACAGGTTGATGAGAAAGCGTTTGACTTCAAACCTGGCTTCATGTCCTCTTTTTTGGACTTCCTGAAGACAGGCAAAAAAGAGTCAGGCCTTGAACTGGTAGATGCCAGTTGTGAAGTGGAAGCCATGGACACCTGTTCCTCTCTGAAAGGTGGGATCAGTCCCATAACTTCCACACCGCCACTATCGCTGACTCCGCAACAGCAGCCATTCAGCGAGGAGAGGGGAGGCGAGGGGGTGGACCTCGCTCTCAGCAGTTGCCCGAGTCCTTGTAAACCCCTGGATGATGAACTGAAAGGCAACCTGGAGGCGCTGCCCTCCTTCTCCTCTGATGAAGAAGACTCAGTCAGTAAAAACCAGGACTTGCAGAAAAGCATCTCGTCTGCCATTTCTGCTCTCTATGACACCCCACACTCTCTGGCTGCTGCTGTGGCCTCCGCTATGGTCAAAGTCCCATCGTCCGTCTCTTCCCCAAGCCCACAGGAGCCGCTCAGCCCCTTGCCTCCTGCCATGCCGCCCCTCGTCCCCTCTACCACTATGGCTAATGGCGAAGTGGGGATGCTCACGTACAATCAACTTCATGCTCCAGATGAGAACAACTTTGTCTCCAACAGAAAAGAGGAGGAGGAGCAAGAAATTGAGCCAAGAGTAGAAGACAAGGAGGAGGAGGAAGGAGGAGTTGTAGGGAACCCTGCGAGTGAGGAACAATTGAAGAGAGATCCACAGCAGGAAGCTCTGGAAGAGCTGGAGGTGAAGCAAGAGGACAGACAGTCTGAAAAACACATGTCGGAGGCTTTCAAAGTTGAAGGTAATACAGACATTTGTTTTAGCAGAAAGAAAATGCTTTTAAATGTCCATCCTTATGTGATTTTGGACTAACTTTGTAGAACAACATCTTGGAGTGTGAACAAATCTAATCTGGAGGGTAATTGTCTCTCTTTTGTTCAAATATGACCTGGTCATCTGCTCTCAAAGCATTTTGGCTGAGCAGGTGGTGCAACATTCAAGAGGGTTCTAAAATTAAGTCATGTGATGCTCTGTCAGATTTGCCAAAAACTTTCATCACTGATGAGGACAGCCCTCACAAGTAGATCAATTAGATAATCTGCCAAGTCAGTTCCTACTGACCATGTGCCCATTCTGTTACACAAAAGGGAGTTGTGAATTGGCTTCAAGGGATTCACTTGCTATTTAAAAAAGGAGGACACACATACACAATGACAATAGTTAGCTGTTTTAAGTCCGCCCTAAAAGGATTGTAAGATTTTATTTTTCATTGTTTGTTTGTGTGCAATCGCTTGGCAGTTTTTTGACACGTCATAAACTCTATTTGCTACAGTACCTAGAATATTCCCTCAAAATTTACTTGCAGAAATTGATGACATTAAATACATTTTCACAATATTTACATAAGAGGTAGTATTTGTGAGTTCTCCCTCCCAGCCAATTGGTATAGAAAGTTAATAGCTAAAAAATATTAAATATATATTCAATATGGTAATTTTCATGTTCATTAAACATTTCCTCTTTTTAGCTATAAAGTTTCTACATGGTTGCATTTACTTATTGGTTCCTCATAAGTCAACGTATTAAGCTGTAAAAAAGCAAATTAACGTGAATTCATGAGTACTTAGATGATTTTTATTTATCTTTCGGTTAGAGGTATCAGGCGATTATTATTTTTTTAACCGTAATTAATCGCTTGACTTCAATAATTAAGTCACGATTAATTGCAAATTTTATATCTGTACCTAATGTACAATGAAATGTGTTTTTAGTTTTTGTACTCTTGTTAACATAAAAGTGGATTTTTTTTTAAACTATTAGAGATATGGCTGCATCTTTTAGTCATTGATACGGTAATTTCATACTAATTCATAAAATTAAGTTAAAATTAAAAAGATGTCCTGTAGTGTTAAAAACAAGTGTAATATTGATTTGTGTTGACTATTGAGGTAATTTTTTTGCCACTAGATGGCATAATTGCATTTGTAACACATTGGTGACAACTCATATTTCATATTCATAATCTTTAACATGAAGTGTCTTGTGAAATTCTGCACATTTTTAAAATTGTAAAATACAACTTGACCCCAGTCCCCACAAATATATGCATTATTATTACTGCTAAATTTTGACGTGTATGTGTCTGCTGTGTTGCTACTGGAATTGCCCCAGTACAAGTATTCCAAATCAGGGGCGGTCATTAATCGCGCGTTAAAAAAATTAAAGGAACTTTAAATCAATGCACTAATTTTGACACCCGTACTGAAAACCATAAGTGAACCTTAGATAATTAAAATTCTTGCCTGTAAATCATAGCCCATCAAAGTAAAAACCTACCAAAGCAGCGGCGTGACTTTGATTTAGCATTCGGTATCTGAAGGTGAAACTGATTTCCTTACCCTCCCTATGTTCCAGATTCCCCATCAGGCTCTGTGCTCGCTCCGGCTCCGCTGTCTGCATCACCCTCGGTTTCCCCTTCACCACCCACCTACTCTTCACTCTCCCCACGCCCTCCCGTGTGTCTGTCGGTCTCCGCAAACTCCCCGCAGGCGATCCAACGGGATGAAGAGGCGGATCCCCCTTATCCTCCCTGCAAACAGCAGCAGGTCTCCTACCAAGCAGTTCCAACTGCTGGAACCTCCCCACCCCCTTCCACCTCCCCTCCCACCATCCCCTCGCCCCCTCTCTCCAACCTTCCCCAGAGCCACTCCATTCCCCCTCCGTCTACCACACCTCCCCCGTCATGCTCTGACCAGGACCAGGAACATGAAGCCGGGAAGGCTTTCCCCTCCTCGCCTTCATCTTCCTCGCCATCCGCGTCTTCCTCCCCGCTTCCGTCCCCTCCCACGCCAGAGGAAGCCCCGGCATCCCAGCGACTCACCGCCCTGCACCTGGCCAAGAAACAGGCTGATGCTGCAATCGCAGGAGAGAGCGAGGAGGAGGACAGTGAGAGTGGAGGCGAGGGAATCTTCCGTGAACGGGATGAGTTTGTTATCCGAACGGAGGACATTGGGACACTCAAGGTGAGTTCCTCCACATACATGTGGAGGACCAAAAATAAATAAATGAATACAACTGAAAATAAAAACGGATATAAAAAATATAATTAAAAAATGATACAAAAAATAAATATAAATGGAAATAAAAACAACAAAAAACATCCATCCCTAAATAAATAAATAAAAGTAAAAAAAAAAAAAAAAGACAGATAAAGAAAATATAAAAATAAATGTCAAAATAAATAAATATATAAATAGAATTAAATATCAATCAATAAATAAAAACTCTCTGCTCTCACATTTATTTACTTTTTATTTTTAGTTTGCAACAGCGGAGCCCAACGCAAGACACGCTTAGGACCACCCCCTCATTTGAATAACATTTCAACCTCTGTAGCATGAAATAAATAAATGTGAGAGCAGAGCATTTTTATTTATGGATTGATATGTAATTCTATTTATATAAATATTTTTGTATTCATTTAGACATTTATTTTAATATTTATTTTTATTTTTGAATCTCTCTTTTTTAAACTTTGTTTATTTATTGATATATATATATATATATATATATATATATATATATATATATATATATATATATATATATATATATATATATATATATATATATGTAGTTTGTATTTCCATTTATAGTTCTTTTTTGTATTTAATTTTGTAATTATATTTTCTATTTTATTATTTATTTAATTAAATTGTATTTATTTATATGTTTATTATTATTTATTTATTTATTCACTTTTATTTAGTCATTTATTTATTTTTAATTTGGGCAGTTTTGGTTCTCCATACATACATGAAAAGTAAATAAGTGTGTATAAATAGAACAAGTCCTTTGTTTGTATCATCAGATGGCTTTGCAGACGGGTCGGGAGCCCCCACCAATCTGGAGAGTGCAGAAAGCCTTGCTCCAGAAATTCAGCCCTGAGATCAAAGATGGTCAAAGGCAGTTCTGTGCAACCAGTAATGTGAGTTTTCCCATTGATGTCTACTGAATGATGTTGGAATTTACAGTGCCCCTAAAAGGCCTTGAAGGAAAAATCAAATCTTAGCATCTTATGAGCATGTGAAACAAACTCATGCTCACATGATATGAACTTGTGCATCTGTAACGTCTTTTCCATTCCAAAATATTGAATTTCTTCAAAGGCGAAAAAAGTAATGACACGGTTAACCCCTTGAGATTGCTCTGATGGCATTTCTACTCAAGGACAACATTTATCACTTGAAATATATATTCAATACACTATGTACTGAATGTTTGTACTTATTCTGAATGTCTCTTCCCTCAGTATCTTGGCTATTTTGGTGATGCTAAAATGCGATACCAGCGTTTGTATGTGAAGTTCCTGGAGAATGTCAACAAGAAAGACTATGTTAGAGTGTGTTCCAGAAAGCCATGGCACAGAGCTGGTCTGACTTTGAGGTATGTCATGTGGTTAGTTGTTTACTGTATATTGTAAATAATGAAAGTGGATGCAAATATTGGACATTGGCCATGTTTTTACTCATACGTATCAGGAATGGGCCACATTACGATTAATAAAAGCAAAAAATAAAAACACTAAATATATATATATACAGTATATATATATAATTGATTTAATAATTTCTTAGATTTTTTTATTTATATTTGTCCATATTTAAAATGGCATCATCTGGTTAGGAATTGTGTGGTCCTATGTGGCCCCCTCCAGCAACACCGATGAAAAATTGTGGTATCCTCCATAATTTAAGTTGCCCAACCCTGACTTTTATCAAGGTGTTTGCATGTGTTTTCAACATACTTGAAGAATGTACAGTAGTAGGGATGTAACTATATCCAAACATCACAATGCGATATTATCACGATATGAAGGTCACGATACGATACTTTTCACGATATTGTGGGGAGGTTGGCGATATAAAAAAAGGTCACAATATTGTAAAAAAATTACCTCATACTAAAAAAAAGCACAATATTGTGCTATTTGTACATAACATATGCAACGCATAACGCATATGAACAATCTCTAATAACACTTAATATTGAGGCACTTACTTGCTAATGCATGCACACACTGAGTTCCTCCACATGTTGACTCGGTTCTCAAGCATATTAGGTTCCATTCACCTGACCATTAGCGTGGATTTTAAACATAGGAGGGCCAAAACATGTCCTGCGAAAATTAAACTGCACTAAAAAACTAGCCACCTGAGGGTGCTAGAAGTGCACAAATGGAAAACAACCTGACTTTTTTAACGGATGTGGTGCTTTTAATATCGCGATATTACGATATTGCCATTACCGTTACATCCCTAGTATGTAGTATGGTCCAAGTATGGAGCCATTGTATATTTACATGGGGAAATATAAGTTTCCTAAATAGAAGCGGTATCAGTGTTGTGACCCAATTGCAAAACACATTATTACAAATGGGGCAGCACGGTGGCTGACTGGTTAGCACGTCCGCCTCCCAGTGCAGAGGACGTGAGATCGAGTCCGGGCTTCGGCCTTCCTGGGTGGAGTTTGCATGTTCTCCCCGTGCTTGCGTGGGTTTTCACCGGGTACTCCGGTTTCCTCCCACATTCCAAAAACATGCATGGCAGGTTAATTGAACTCTCCAAATTGTCCCTAGGTGTGAATGTGAGTGTGGTTGTTCGTCTCTGTGTGCCCTGCGATTGGCTGGCAACCAGTTCAGGGTGTACCCCGCCTACTGCCCGAAGCCAGCTGGGATAGGCTCCAGCACCCCCGCGACCCTAGTGAGGAAAAAGCGGTCAAGAAAATGGATGGATGGATGGATTATTACAAATGCTCTCAGCTGGCTTGTTCAGCCTGTCCATCTTTTTTTACTGACAGGCGCCAGTCGCTACCAAAACAACTGCCAAACCCTCACAATCAAACCCCACCTCGAGTGGAGAGGGACGACAGGGACAAGGAGAGACCCAAAGAGAAGGAGCTGAAGGAGAAGAAAGAGAGGGAGCAAAGGGAGAAGGTGGAAAAGGAGCACAAAGAACGAGAGCGGAAGGAAAAGGAGGAGAGAGACAAAAAGGAGAAGGAGAAACAGGAGAGGGAGCAAAGAGAGAGGGACAGGAAAGAAAAAGAGAATGCGGAAAAAGAGGAGCAAAGTGAAAGAAAGGAGCGAGAGCAGTGGGAGACTGAAGAAAGAAGGGACAAGGAGCAAAGAGAGGAAAAGGACAAGGAGATGAAAGATCCTGAGAGCGAACAAAGAGAGCGCGAGAAGAGGAGCAGGGAGGAACAGGACAGGGTGTGCAAAGAAATGAAGGGGCAGGAGAGTGAACGCAAGGAAAAGGAGAAACAAGAAAGGGAGAGGAGGGAAAAGGAGAAACAGGGGAGGGATAGGGTTCAAGAGAAAGAGAGACTGGGGGCAGAAACTGTGGTCGCAGAAAGGGGTAGGCATAAGGAGAAAGAAAAGGAGTTAGGGAGAGACACAAGTGTAAGGGAGGTCATGGAGGTCAGGAGAGGAGCAGTTCAATGTGTGAGGGTGAAGGAAGAAAAACAAGGAGTTGAGAAGAAGATGGTGCGCCACTCCAGAAGCAAGACCTCACTGGACAAGACGGAGCCTCCTCTCAAGAAGAGGAAGACGTGGATCAAGGAGTTGCCTTCGTCCTCCTCAGAATCCGATTCCTCACTCCCCAGCGAAGATGAAGGTCAGCATCTCAGTGGACAAATATACAACTTCAGCACTTCTGAGCTCAGCGTCACTTCTTGTTTTCTGTTTTTCAGGACCTCTGTGGGTCGGACTTAATAGCCGGACCATGAGAGAGATGTTCAGAAGCTACGTGGAGATGTTGGTCAGCACGGCGCTCGACCCTGACATGATACAAGCCCTCGAGGACACAGATGGTGAGAACTCGCATTGGCGGTTGCCTGAGAGGCTTCAAATATGGAGGACCAAAACTGACAAAATTAAAAATAAATACATTAATATAAATAAATAAATAACTAAAAGTGAAAATAAAAACGGATATAAAAAAAGAATTATATATATATAATATATATATATATATATATATATATAATATATATATATATATATATATATATAATATATATATATATATATATATATATATATATATAATATATATATATATATATACTTACTTACTTACTTACTAGAAATAGTAAAATAGAAAATAGAAATAGTAAAATAACTCATATCGCCCTGATTTTGGCATCTTTACATTGGCTGCCGGTACAACAAATTTAGAATTGATTTTCAAATTCTATTAATAACTTTTAAAGCACTCCATGGTATGGCACCAGAATATATTAATGAGCTTTTAAATCCGTATATATTGAGCAATGATGATGACATGTCAAATCGGTAAAATTACCGAATGAACAATACTGAACTCTCCAGAAAACCCCCCCCCAAAAAACAAAAAAAATCCGTATAGACCAAAAAGATTGTTAAGATTTGCTAATCAAACATTATTGGCAGTTCCAGAGTCCAAATTGAAAACTAAGGGTGATTCAGCTTTTGTTGTTCAGGACCCGAGACTCTGGAACAGCATTCCTAACCATGTTAGAAATGCGGAGTCTCTAACATCTTTTAAGTCTCTTTTTCTAGACTTATTTTTTGGGGTTTGCGTTTTCTGATTACATTGTTTGACTTTCATTGTATTAGTATATTTGCATGTTTGTTCTTTTGATTTTAATCTTTGTATGTCTAATTGCTTTAACTGCCTGTTGGCTTTTATGTGTTTGTATTGTATTTGTTTGTAAAGCACCTTGTGCTGTGTTGCTTGAAAGGTGCTATATAAATAAAATTATTATTTGCTATATATACTGTATATCTATCTATCTATCTATCTATCTATCTATCTATCTATCTATATACATATATATATATACATATATATATATATATATATATATATATATACATATATATATATATATATAGAGAGAGAGAGAGAGAGAGAGAGAGAGTCTTGCGACTTTTTCCCACTTGTATGTTTATTATTGTTATTGTTTTTTTCATGTTCAAATAAATTCAAACTTAATATATATATATATATATATATATATATATTTTTTGTTTTGTTTTTATTTCCATATATATTTTTTGCAATTAATTTAGGAATTATAAATATTTTTATATCAGTTTTTATTTTCATTTTTAGTCATTTATTTATAATTTTTCAATTTTGACAGTTTTGGTCTTGTCGGGTCTTGTTTCTGCACTGAGCAAGACGACACTGTCTTTGTCACTTAACTCATATTATGGATGATCAGAAAAACAGTTCAATTACAGTTAGAAGGATAAAAAGTCATACTTTTAGGCGTAGGAGACAATAGTGCAATCAATGACTCAATAAGACATATGTCATTATAGAATATAAATGAACTTTTATTTCATCATCCCTTAGATGAGCTCTACCTGCCGCCCATGAGGAAGATTGACAGCCTGCTGAATGAGCAGAAGAAAATGTTGTTGAGGAGAGTCACCATGAGTGCTCAGCACCAGGTAAATAATCTGATCCCAAACAGCAGGAGGAGAAATGACACAGCTTTGTGTGTCTGTCTTGCTCGCTAGGAGGCTCTTCATATATTCCCCAAAATGACAGCAGATCCGCTGGAATGTGGAACTGTCAAAGTTCGACTTGGTGGGGAGGGTTACAACCGCAAAACTCTCAACCGCGGCAAAAGGAGCATTCCCAAGCAACAAGTAAGAGCCACTGCTGCCATGACAACATCATCCGTTTTATATGTTTAGTGAAAGCTTGTGGTTAATACACCAGCAGATTGCTTGTACAGTAACAGGATGTTACTGTATTCCTTTACATCACAGACACATACATTTTCAATACAGTGGTAGTCAATCAGATGTTCATCCACAGGCTAGGGAAAAGAGAAGCTTTGCACTGTAAGTATCCTCAATGCATTAACAGTGCTACTAATCTGCTGTTGTAGCAGCGCAAGCCAAATTTTATTTGAGGTTCTCTGAAATACATTTTTCACATGTGCAATATGAAAAATGTATGCGTAATGTTTGACTTCTTATTGAAGTTGATCATCCCCGTTGTGTTATGATACTGTACATGGTTGCCATATAAGCTTGGTGACAACGACCAATATCAAATGCAGTATCATTGTTGACATTAAAATGTAACGCTACTGTTTTAAAGAGGTCAAAAATATTCATGAGGAAAGGTATAGTGGTTATTCCATCAAAGCATTCTATAATAGCACTGTTGATTTTAGAATGTGTCTCCCTACTGACCTCTAGAGGGTAATTATTTATTACATCATGAATATTTTTTTTTTCATTTGGTGAGAAAATTCCTATGAACTAATCCCCTTCTTCATTCTCTTCCAATTCATTTTCAGGATCTGAAGCTGTCTATTGAAACATGCCGCATCTACAGTCTCTATCACTCCCTTCACCACTATAAATATCACACCTTCCTGCATTGCAAGAAGGAGGTAAGACACAGGAGATTTTTGCTTTTTGCCTTATGCTGTTTATTAACAATGTACAAAAAATATTCTATTATATTATATTATATAATATTTGAAATCTATACTTCCGCTCTGTATTTCAGTTTCAGATGGATGGATGGATAGATAGATAGATAGATAGATAGATAGATAGATAGATAGATAGATAGATAGATAGATAGATAGATAGATAGATAGATAGATAGATAGATAGATAGATAGATAGATAGATAGATAGATGGATAGATATGGTTGCGTATCTTGCAGATAACAAGTATTACACGTTATGTGCAGACGGACAGCATCGAGCAGGCAGCAGATGACCCGGGCCAAGAGGAGGTGGTGCAGCAGTGCATGGCCAATCAGAGTTGGCTGGAGAGCCTCTTTAATTCCTTCATGGAGCTGCTCAGCGTCAGTGGCAAAGCATGAGCAAGGATGTTGGTTACGGCCAGTGAAGCGACAGCAAGGACAAAATGGAGGCTCCCTAAGAAATCGAACCATGGATTGAGGAAGGCACTGTGGATTGAACTCGGAAAAACAACTAGTTGTGAACTTTGAAGTGAATGTGAAGGATGTCAGGGGAGCAAAGGTCATTTGGTCCCCCCACAGAAATTCATGAAGGCCTATTCAGTATGCACACACACAGACAAACACGCGCTGTCTGTCTAGAAGTGGTTGGTATTGATAAATATGGTTTGTATAATTTATACAATGACATTTTTTTTTAAATGCTCATCTTAAAGGAATTGATGGCTGTAAATATTTTTTGGAACATGTTTTAAAGGGGTATACAAAAAAAGGCAAACCTGTAGTAATTGCTTCTCTCAGACCTACACAGGTAAAACTGGGTTCCGAGTGACTTTGTAATAGTCTCCTTGTTTCTACCTGCCTCAGTCTGAAAGCGGTTGAGATTCAGGGGTAATTTATTCAAATGACGCTGTATTATTTTTGTGTGTTTGTTCTTCAAAAGGCAACCACAGAGAGGATTTTATTCCTATAAAAACAAGAAATGAAAAAAATAAACTTTCTTAAAGGAAGTGTGACATGAAATGATCCAAACGCCTAAATGTCCGTGTTTCACGTGTGTCCTTTTTATCTGTCTCTTGTTGATTGATCTTTGCCATCACTTGACCTCTTGGAGGATATTCTTGCAGAGCTTATTGTTATGATGTGTAAATAGTGTACAGCTTCTTCATTCTCCGCTTCCAAGTTCTTCTGTACATGAAATTCCTGTATTTGACAACAGTAAATAAAACAGTCCAATGACACGTCATGATAGTTCAGTCACTCTCTCTGTATTGTCTCTCATTTTACATGTGACAGCTATACAATGGTGCCTTGAGGTACAAGTGATCCGGCTTGACTTGCATGCAAAAAAATGTTGGATACAAGCAGTGTGTGTGGTGACACATCCAGCTGAAGTTTACTGCCAAAAGATATACAGTATATAACACAGAAAACTACATGTGTATTTAACCAAACCACAAATTTACCTTAGGAAAGCCTCTTTAGTTAATGCTTAAAAAAAACAATGCAAATGCTATAGACAGTCTAACTGTTAGACTCTAACAGATAGCACTGATGTCTCTAAGCAGTAAATATTTGAACACAAACGCAGGCTGATAATGTAACAATATTCACAGGTATACAAGCTATGTTATTCTTTATCCTCTGGCATGTGTTGTGCTGCCCCCTGGTGGCCAATGCACACATCAGAAGAAGCAGCACACTATTATAATTGAATTGAATTGAAGCAAAAATAAAGGTTTAAAAAGTTGAATTATTTACCTTCTAATTGATTATGTTTTTAGTGTTTGTTTTTCTATCTATTTTTATTGCTAAAAGTACAATACAATAATATTCATGGTATTTTTTGCAGGGGACGGCTGAAACATTTATTTGTTTGAGAAACGTGTTGGTCATTGAATGAATTCAACCCATTTTCAAGACAGCACTGTATTGAAGTAAGTTACAATAAAAATCGATGGCAGTCACAAAGTTAGCTAAGTAGATAGGGAGATAGATGATCGATTTGCATCATTTGCTACAGTATGATCTGTCTCTGCTGTAGCGGATATAAAATCCGCTGCTTAGAGTGTCGTGCAGGGAGGCAAGGTGTGGAGCTGTATCTGAGAAACAAGATTATGCAGCAGCACTCTGAGCAGAGAAGAGGCCAAGCCAGCAGGAGCAGTGCGCATCTGTTTTTTTGTCCACAGTACACTCAAGTGAGTACTGATCAGGCTTTGTTATATTGAACAATTATGTTAATATAACAAATTATTATATTATTATATTATGGTGGTTTATGGTTTTATTGAACATATAAACACAAAGAAAACACATTACAAATCTAAAATATAAATTGAAGTAAAAAAGAAAACAAGAATAGGAGGAAAGAAAATTGTTTACATATTCAAAAGGGAGAGGAGGAAGTTAAAAACGAACTAGTCCTACCCCTTATTCGTTTTAAGTTGATAAAATAATAAGGTAATGTATTTCAACAAAAGGAAATATGTAAACCTAATCATATATACAAGTGCACTTTAACATACACACATTTGCCAGTGACATATGTACATAAAATTCATACACATATACCATAATACATTTATAAATCATATCCTCATACTCACATATACAATTTTCATTACACTCATACAGATACATCCAAAGAAATTACAGTGTTACATTTACAATTACATTTTTAACAGCTCATGTCTGATGTGAGTAATTTTATTGAACTTCGCTTTTGAACATTTTTTTAATTCAGCTGCCATCTTTTCAGTTAAAAAATGTATCCACAAATTAACACCTTTTACAGAAACACACCTTTGCTTAATTTTTGTTCTTATTTTAATTTTCTTGTAGACACTTGTACCCCTTATGTTATAAGGACTCTCTCTAATTTCAAACAGCGTCTGAGTACTGTGGCAGAGTAGAATGTTGTGTACTTTATACATTATTTGTGCTATTTTGAATTTACCTAAGTCATATAATTTCTTTGTATTTGATCTAATAAATAGAGAATGAGTTGGTTCTGTATATTTTGATCGATTTATAATTCTTATGGCTCTTTTTTGCAGTTTGAAAACAGGATTGGTATTTGTTTTTTATGCGTTTCCCCAGATTCCCCACACAATAGGTCAGATATGGTAATTATAAAGAACAATAGGGGTGTATAATGATTTCTTATTCAGGACATAGTTTAGTTTTAAAGTATATCCCTATGATTTTTGACATTTTCCTTTTGACGTTATCTTTGTGTGACTTCCAACATAATTTTTCATCAATAACTGCTCCAAGACATTTATTTTCATACACTCTTTCTATTTCAATTGAATTTACCATCATTTTGACCTGTTGTGTGGTTTGTCTAGTGCAGGGGTGGCCAAGTTCGGTCCTCGAGAGCCACTATCCAGCCTGTTTTCCATGTCTTCCTCCTTCAGCGCAGCTGATTCTAATGATCAGCTCATCAGCAAGCTTTGCAGAAGCCTGACAACGATCCTGATCATGAATCAGGTGTGTTAGTGGAGAGAAACATGGAAAACAGGCTGGATAGTGGCTCTCGAGGACCGAACTTGGCCACCCCTGGTCTAGTGCCAAAAACTATAAACTTTGTTTTATTTAAGTATAGTGATAATTTGTTCATATCAAACCAATTTTTTTTGTTTTAAATCATATTATTTACATTAGGCTGCTAATATTAGATGCAACAAATGATTACAACAACAACAACTTGAATCTTTGTTATGGTCACAGACATGCATACAAAAATGATTGCACACATGATAGCAAGTCTCCTACACGATACATTCCTATTGGATGGTATCATCACGATGATGTTTCTTGCAGTCTGTAAAAATCCTACATGGAGAGGATCATTGAGAGCATTGTCCAAGGAGACCAGGAAAGCATTCGGCGCCACCTGCACAGCTACAACATTCAGGTCATTGATTGTTGTCGTGACACAGATGCACATTTTAAACATCCACACATTCAAACTAAACTCATCAAATTTTGATAGTAGTAGAATTGCTACTATAAAGTTAATGATAAGGAATGTAAGGAATGGAAAGGAGGATCTGCAGGGAGGTACAGTACTGCCATTTGGTCATTAAAAAGGCACCTTCCAATTCCCTTAACCTGCGCACATTGAACTTGTACAGACTGTAAACTGGCTTTGAATGATGATCTGCAAAGGAAAATGAAACAGCAACTTAAATAACTAGACTAAGTGCAATTTCTGAGAAATTGCGCGGGAATGCTGAAAGCTGAATGCTAATAGCTGAATGCTAAACTGTATCCTTATGAAGTAAATTGAAAGATAAATTATGTGATAATTACTGATTGTTAATTATAGATAAATGAAATTGTAAATCAATTGTAGATAAATGATGCTCCAGCATTCCCACAATCAGCCTCTAACTATTCAGTTAAAAGCTACATGTAGCTGCAGATTAGTGAAGTCCATTTAAATCATAATTACCTTAATGTGCCAAACTACTTACTTAATGTTAATCTCTTTTTTTCTGTAGTATGCAGAGTGCTTCTTTTTTAACAGTGAGGCACAGGAGCGGAAAAAGGTCAGTACACCGTCGCAGGCATCAGATAGCATACGTTTTACTGATGAACAGGTCACTGTCTAATCTACTGAGAACCAATACATGTAGCACATTTTGGTTTATAAAATAATAAATACAACAATGTACCGTTTGAATGGAAACCATCAGTGATTCATTAATCTCATGTTTTCGGTCGCTATAGTCATGAGGGACGTGAGAGGTTGAGGGATGGTGGACGCAAATGCGGGGAAGCAAGGCAATGAGACAGGAATGGAGTGCAATATGTGGAACTTTAATGAAACGCAGGAAAAAAGGTGAACAGACAACAATGACTGGATGGGCGTGGACAGGACGTAACTTGACCGGGCCTGACATAGCGTAGTTCGACTCGACAGGTTGTCGTGACTGGACTGGTTGCTGTGACAGGACAGGTCTGGACGTCGTGACTGGACTGGTCATCGTGATTGGACGGGATGTGACTGGACTGGTCATCGTGACTGGACAGGACGTGACTAGACTGATTGTCAGGACAGGACTGGACATTGCGACTAGACAGGACGTGACTGGACTGGTCGTGGCGACTGGACAGAACGTGACTGGACTGGTCGTGGCGACTGAACAGGACGTGGTGACTGGACAGGACATGACTGGACTGGTCGTGACGACTGGACAGGACATGACAGGACTGGTCATGGTGAATGGACAGGACGATGTAACTTACAGTGACAGGAGGTGACTAGACTGGAACGAACGTGACAGGACTTCACTTGCCTTGACTTGACAAGCTGGCAGCTGTGGAGCGGCTGTGGCTGTGGCTTTGACAGAGACTTGGCTGTGCCGGAGACTTGACTGAAACGAGGACGTGTGTGAAGAAAGCTTGGCTGTGACAAAGACTTGGTTGTGACAAGACGCGACACATGAACTTCCACACATTAGGTCGACAATGCTCCACACTGACTGGACAGAAACAACATACTAAATACACCAACACAAATTACTTGACAAGACACACCTGGGGAAGACACAAGCGGTCAAAATCAAACAAGAACCCAACTCCACAGAACCGAAATGTGACAGCTATTTTCATATTTTCATGTCAAAATGTCTTTACAGTTATGTGTCTAAGTGAAATTTTATGTTTTACAGCATTTTCAGAGATGTTAGTGGATATACAGGGCTTTTATCCTCTTTTTAGCAAACATAAGTGTATCTTTGTGTTTTAAGAGTGCATTTGTTTGCTTTCTTTGACAAATGGTCCATCTGTGTCACCAATAGTAATATACCAATAATAAATTATTTTAATGAGATATCACGAATCGGACAGTAATTAATGATTCAAATGTGATAGGGAGAATTTTGGCAGATTCCTGGTGTATTAACGACAGGTGACTGCACATAAAATGTATCTTCTTTTTCTTCTTTTTATTTTGGCTTTTCCCTTCAGGGCACGCCACAGCGAATCAGTTGCCTCCATCTAACCCTGTCTTCTGCATCCTCTGCTCTTACACCTCTTTAACTACATCCATAAAACTCCTCTTTGGTCTTCATCTAGACTTCCTGCCTGGTATTTGGAAACTTAGCATCCTTCTGCCAATATACTGTACTCACAATCTCTCCTCTGGACATGTCCAAACCATCTCAGTCTGGCCTCTCTGGCTCCAAAGCCTCTAACATGTGTTGTCCCTCTGATGTACTCATTCCTGATTCTATCCATCCTGATCACTCCCAAAGAGAACCTCAGCATCTTCATCTCTGCCACCTTAAGCTCTGCCTCCTGTCTTCTCCTCAGTGGCACTGTCTCCAGACCAAACAACATCGCTGGTCCCCCCACAGTTTTATAAACCTTTTTATCTGAAACTCTTCTATCACACATCACACCTGACACTTATCTCCACCCATTCCAGTCTGCCTGCATACGCTTCTTCACTTCTTTTCCACACTCTCCATTGCTCTGGACTGTTGACCCTTAATACTTAAACTCCTTAACATTCTTGGTCTCTTCTCCCTGTAACCTCACTCTTCCACTCGGGTCCCTCCCATTCACACACAGATACTCCGTCTTGCTACGGCTAACCTTCATTCCCCTCCTTTCCAAGGCAAACCTCCACACCTCTAGCTTCTCCTCCACCTGCTCTCACTACAGATCACAGTCATCTGCAAACATCATGGTCCATGGAGATTCCTGTCTTACCTCGTCCGTCATCCTGTCCATCACCATAGCGAACAAGAAGGGGCTCAGAGCTGATCCCTGATGTAGTCCCACTTCCACTTTGAACTCCTGCGTCACACCTACAGCACACCTCACCACTGTCTTACAGTCCTGTCCATGTCCATGTCTTGCACCACTTGAACATACTTCTATGCCACTCCAGACTTCCTTATTCAAAACCACAGTTCCTCTCTGGGCACCCTGTCATAAGCTTTCTCCAGATCTACAAAGACACAATGCAGCTCCTTCTGACCTCCTCTGTACTTCTCTATCAACATCCTCAAAGCAAATACTGCATCTCTGGTACTCTTTTTTTTGGCATGAAACTATACTGCTGCTCACAAATGTTGACCTCTGCCCTCAATTTAGCTTCAACTACTCTTTTCCATAGCTTCCTTGTGTGGTTCATTAGCTTTATTCCTATATTCCATGTCTTCCTTGTTCCTAAAAATGGGCACCAGCACACTTCTCCTCCATTCCTCAGGCATCTTCTCACTATCTAAGATCCTGTTGAACAACCCAGTCAGAAATTCTACCGCTACCTCTCTTAGACACTTCCATACCTCCACAGGTATATCATCAAGACCAATTGCCTTTCCACACTTCATCCTTACTTACTAATCTTTGCTACTTCCGGGTCCACAAGGGTCACTCTTCCTTTTTTAGCTTCCACCATTCTGTCCTATGCTCTGCCTTTGCCGTCTTTGTCTTCCTCACCAACAGAGTCATCCTACACACTACCATCCTATGCTGTCTGGCTACACTCTCATGTACCACTACTCTGCAGTTGCTGATCTCCTTCAGATTACATCATCTACACAAGATGTAGTTTTCCTGTGTACTCCTACCTCCACTCTTGTAGGTCACCCTATGTTCCTGCCTCTTCTGGAAGAGAGTATTCACGACAGCCATTTCCATTCTTTTTGCAAAGTCAACCTCCATCTGTCCTTCTGCCTTCCTCTCCTGGATACCAAACTTACCCAGAACCTCCTCATGACCTGTTTCCTGCACCGTGTCCATTGAAGTCTGCACCAATGACAACTCTCTCACTTCTAGGGATGCTCTACATAATTTCATGAAGGTCCAACCAAAAGTTTTTCTTCTCCTCCAGCTCACATCCTACCTGTGGCGCATTCCCACTAACAACATTGATCATCACACCTTCGATTCCTAGCTTTCCTAGCATCTGACACTCTTTTTACCTCCAGGACAATCTTAACAAACTCCTCCTTCACGATAACTCTTACTCCATTTCTCTTCCTATCTACACCATGATAGAACAACTTGAACCCTGCTCCTAAACTTCTAGCTTTGCTCCCTTTCCACCTGGTCTCCTAAATACACGTCCACCTTCCTCCCTTCTCTGCATCATGTCAACCAGCTCTCTATCTTTTCCTGTCATAGTTCCAACATTCAAAGTCCCTACTCTCAGGCCTAGGCTCTTGGTGTTCCTCTTCTCTTTCTTAATACGAACACACCTTCCTCCTCTCCTTCAACCAACAGTAGTCCAGTTTCCACCGGCACCCTGTAGGTCAACAGCACCAATGCTGTCATTGTTAACCCGGGCCTCGACCGATCCGGTATGGAAGTCATATATTTGATTCACATGTTTGATTTGGCCAAAGTTTTACGTTGGATGCTCTTCCTGACACAACCCACTGTATTTATCCAGGCTTGGGACCGACACAAGACAAATTAAAGCTGAAAGAATATGGCCGAAAGAGGATGTTGTGGTGACGCAAGCAAAACTGTTTTTTAAATAATAATTCGTAACTCACAAAAATGAACATTTATACATGTGGACTTATTAAAAGTATAGATTTTAAAAAATATATATACAGTATATATGAAGTTTGCCAAACTGTGACTTATGAGGTTTCAGGCCGATGCCACCAATATGCAAGGCACGCCTGAATATAAGTCGCACCAGCCAAACTATATTAAAAAAAAAAGTGAGACTTATAGTTAGAAAAATACAGTATGTTTATGGTGTAATGTTTCAAATGCTTATCATTTCTATTTTTACACATGTATTCCATGGATGGATTCATGGATTAACTGACTGCAGAAACAAGAGCTGGAAGAGGTATATGACACACACACAGGAGGATGATCTGATTATGAATTTGTTCTGGGTATTACAATAAGCTGTTTAGAATAGAGACTCACACAGTACACATATTATCTATTTGTAAGTGTGTGTTGTGTTTGTAACTGATTGTACTGTATGTATGTCTCTTCTTGGACACGCTTAACTATGACTGAGCACAATTTACACCCTTCAACACTGGAAACTTGTGTAGTTGTTTAAAAAAATGGATTTGCCCATCATTTGATAACCTTTCTGTAAAAAAAAAAAGGTGAACTAGGAGGTCGACCAGTCAAAATACTAGGAGGTCGACGAGCCAAAAATGAGTGCTATATGCAGTACACAGCAGAACCTAAACTGTAGGTTACACGGAATACAGATCCTATAAACAGAGCCAGCAGGAACAGGAATACTGATTGTCCACACTTAAGTGGTTGAAGCAAAATTCAGCATCTTTGTGCAAGTTGCCCACAAAAAACGTCAATTTCAGTTCCGGAAGAACAAAACCAGGAAGTGTGTTCCTGACTCAGACATGAATTCTGACGGTGACGAGCCTGATCTTCTTCTCCGACAGGTAGGGCATTGTCTTTTTTGTCCTTGTGCCATATTAGCATAAGTATTTTCTCAGTTAGTGACTGGCCCTGAGCATTTACTCTTTCATATCTTTCCTCCACCTTCCAATAGCGTCTTGCTGCAGCCCTATTGAGTTTGGTCAGCGGTCAGCTTCAACCGTCTCTGTTGCGAGCGTGCCTGCATACGCTGCGTATCCTGTCCCGTGACAGGCGGGGCTTGGGGCCTATGGTCACGGATAGTGCCCTTGTCACCTTGGCAGACCTGGGAGGTATCCGCTTACAGGCAAGTCTACAACAGCAGGAAATAGCTGGAGATGGCTCAGATAAACACGCTCATGCTACACTGTTGGCTCTTACGAGCAGGTTTCGTCCCCAATGGAGAAAGCCTGTGCGACCAATACTTACGGCTCAGAACAAGCCTGTTGTAAAGGAGGTCATGTGGTACTTACCTGTGGCAAGACAGATACATGGGAAGAGGAGGAGGAAGAACTGGAGGAAGATGAGGCAGTGTGTAGGAAGGAGGCCATGAAGGCCTTGTGTAACATTATTTACAACAGCCCCAGGGCACAGGAGAGAGCCAGCGCACTGAGGTGAGACACCATTATAGGAGGTCACACCATACGCTGCAAAAATAAAATAAAATCCTAAAATAACAGAAGTTCGATGTTTATTTTATATGATTTTACAAACTTTTCCTGCATTTTTATGACATCATTTAATGTTCAAAAATAGACGGTGATCTTACTGTATATACAAAAAAACATGAAATCACTGGAACTGTGAAAACACATTTCCGTTCTTTTACTGCAAAACGCATTATAAATACATATATTTATTGTTAAAATACGTTCACAAATTAATCTTGATCTCACAAATATTGGTCTGTTATTTAAGGGAATAAACAGTAAAAATCAACTTTAAAACTATTTTTTTAAAAAGTATTTATTTTATTAATTTTTTTATATTCTTATACTTGTTATTTACATTTTACATTTAAGAAAAGTAAATTACTAAGAAATTAATAGTAAAAAAAAAAAATCACTGTAACTGTGAAAACACAACTGTTTTTCTACTGAGAAACGCAATAGAAATGCATATATTTATTGTTAAAATATGTTCACAAATTAATCCTAATTTCACAAATGTTGGTCTGTTATTCAAGAGAATAAACTGTGAAAATCAACTATAAAACTCTAACAAAAAAGGGAAAAATGTCATTTTAAAATTGTCTTTTATATTTTTTATTTAAATTTTGAATTTTAAAAATTTTATTTACTGAGAAATTAATTGTAATTTTTTTTAGATTTTACGATAATTATTAGTTAATTGACTAATGTTTTTTTAATTGAAAATAACTGCAATTACTGAAATGTCCTAGATGGTAACATTAATTGACATTGTATTAATATTTATTTTTGAAAGGACATCTAAAGATACATAGGGAAATGGGAAAGCTTGATACGGTGAATAATATGTAGGCAAGTCAAATCTAGTCTTGAATTTATTGGATTGTATTGGACTTGAATTTAGGGATGTTGCCTCAGCACTACCAACTAAGTATATATTAAATGTGATCTAAAATGATGGAAAACAGCGGCAGCGTGGCTCACTGGTAGAGTGGTCCCCTAGTAGGCCTAATTCTACCCAATATTCTTCTTGTTCACAAACGGAAGAATAATTCTCACCAGTGGCTGGGCAATCTTCCATTTATTTTTTCATGCCGGTTTCCATGAAAGGTTTCTGCAAGGTGTGTGGGAGAGTGTGAAGGAGGGCATGAACAGCAGGCAACAATACTCTGGTCACTTTTACAAGCTGAGACTGCTGTTCTTACTGACCGCTTTAAGGCCTGAACTCAGACTGCAGTTACAGCAGGTAAAAAACAAAAAAATCTCATTATGTTCAAACAAATGCATTGTAGATCATTTTGGATCACAAGTTCATCAGTACTTCGAAGTTTGTTTGTCCCCGGCGTCAGGAGCAAGGCGTGTCAGTGCTGACGAAAGTCATAGAGCAATGCCTGCTTGTGAGGTGGGCTGAGGGATACGAGGTACTTAGTGATACAACAACTACTCCCGTTTCCAAGGAAACGTCCACAGAACTCGTTGAGATCCTCAAGACGCTCTTCAACATCGCACACAAGTTCAACAAGCAAGAGCCCAAAGAGGTAACACCTGAAAACCTTATTTTTACCAAAGCAAGTCAAAAATGGCATCCTTTAATCTCATATAATAATAATAATTATTATTATTATTATGATTATTAATTAATTATCAATTAGAATACAATACTACTACTACTACTATTACTACTACTACTACAACTATTAATAATAATAATAATAATAATAATTAATTATTAATAATTATTATATTTTATAATAATAAATAAATAATTTACTGAAATAATTGTATTCTTTAATCTGTCGACCTGTAGTCTTTCCTGGATCCAACAGCTCAAGCCCAAGTGAGACTCTTTTTATCCATAAGCGCCACCATAGTTTGAAGTGGTGTCAGTATAGTAGGTATGTCCAGCAGCTAATGCTAAAAAGCAAAGACAGAAATTAAACGAACTATTGTTACCTTAAAAATAACGAAACACGCAGCCATTAATGACTGTTAACGAAAGTGAGTAGACCCCTAAGTGAAACTGTCTAAACTGGACCTGATCAGCTAATTTTGTCATGCCATGTGACATGCTAGTGTTACAAGGTCTCAGGTGTGATTGAGTGTGCTGAATTAAATGTTCTTGCTCTCACACTCACTCATGCTGGCCACTTGGAATTCAATTGGCACCTCGTACCAAAGGTGTTTGAAAAATAGATGTATAAGTTCTACCAGCATTGCTGGAGAAGGCCAAAGGTCAGCCTGTCAGTGGCCATGCCATATGCTGCACACTGCATCAAATTGATCTGCAATAACTGTCGACCCAGAAGAAATCCTTTTGTAGAGATGATGCATAAGAACCAGGTCCTGCGGTCTGATGAGACCAAGATAATTTTATATGGATCAGATGGTGTCAAGTGTGTGGGCTGGCAAACAGATGCAGAGTACAAAATGTTTGTTGTATGCATTCAAGCATGGTGGTGGGTGTTTCTCGGTCTGGGGCTACAGCTTGTCTTTATTTATTTTTATGTTTTTTTAATTTTTTATTTAGGAGGAGGCAGCTACGTTTCGCCACCTAGCAGCTGTGCTGCGACACTGCCTGCTGCTACAGTATGCTGACGAGGACATCCTGGAGGAAATTCAGGGGTCAGTTGCACAATTTAAAACACATACATTTATTTGACAAAATAAATATTAGACATCCTATTTTCACTCCGCTTGACTACAGGCATACAGTAAACCTCCTGTCAGCGCTGCCATTGACTTGTCTGGATGTCCTGCTGTCTGTTGATGTGAACAAAGCCTCAATCAAATGGGAGGGCGTCAACATGGACTGTGTCCACACATTGCTGCACTTTATGGAAAGACACCTGAGCAAGGCAACCGTTTGCATTTGTTTACTACCTGAAATACAACTATGCATCCAATGTAGTGAAAGTGAAAATAACAGTTATTGACTTATGATTAAGTAAGAAGTACAATGGATGCTCTGCTCTGGTTAATGTGTCAGATAATAGCAAAAGTGTCTGTACATAAATATAGAGTCAAATGATATCTGCTACCAGAGGTGGCAAATCCAGGTTCTGAAAACAAAAACCCTGCCACAGTTTGGCTTTAGCCCCTGATGCTAGTTAGCTAGCTCCCCAGCAGGTAAAATAGCACCATGAGAGCTAGCTAGCTAGGGAGCTAATTAGCTAGCACCTGGGGCTAAAGCCAAATTGTGGCAGGGGTTTTACTTTCTGGACCTGGATTTTCCACCTCTGTCTGCTACAAAATTAACACTGCATCATACCAAGAGGTGTTTCAAACATTTGATCAACCTATAGCTAGTCCTCACAGAAGCGCATCTCAAAATAATGGTGTCACTGAGTTTGGCTTTAAGTCTGTGTTTGTGTGTGTATAGACAACTAGACAGATGTTGAGACCAAATGTAGACTTCTAATTTCTACAACATCCATATTTTGTGGAGATAGCAAGATTCTCTGTTCTACAACGGCGTAATAGGGCCACGTATAAATATTTTTTTAGAGGACGGGGGCAATATACAGAGAAAAAAACCTCACAAATTTGCAAATTTATAAAGTGGAAGATTTGCGAGAGAAAAACGAGAAATACATCTAGCGTACAACTCGGATGTTTGTGCCAATACTTTTTGGTCGGGTTTTCAAATAATGAGATAGTAATTGCTTTAGCAGAGATTAACCATATCATGTTAAGTATTGGCTCTTTGGAGCATTAGGTACTGTCAGCGACAGAAGACACCTCACTTTGCGAAGGTTCACACCCTGAGGATCAAGCATTTAAGTTAATTTGTTAAAATTTACTTGTACATGTATGTTTACAGAATTATTATTTACACATTTATACTTTTTTGTACAAGTAGCTAAATTGATGTGTCGAATCCGCTACTCTCATTTGCATTTACCTAAAGTATGCTAGCTTCTGATTGGTTAGTGTTAGTCAGCTGATAGAGGATCAGGAAGTGTTCTCGCTCTGGCTGCGGTGAATGACCGTAAGTAAAATTGAAATTAAGAATTAATCCGTCTCCATCCTGACTTTTTATTTTATAAACAGTGTCCCAATAACCACCAACGAATCCTCACATTAGACTATAGCTACGCTATGTGTATTTGTCATAAGTTTCTGAGTTTTTTTTCTCTGAATATTGCCCCCGCCCTCTAAAAAAATAGATTTATACGTGGCCCTAATACACCTTCGTACTCTTCTCATATCATTCAGGGTGAGAAACTGAAGGAGAAACTAATTCCTGTACTTAATCTGCTGACTGAGAGCTCTCAAGCACACAGGGAGACGCGCCACTATTTGCGACAACAGGTACATTTTCTTGACTTTTTTTTTTTTTAGACCAAAACTAACATTCATTTAATAGTACAGGAATGTTTTGTGTTTTCAAGGTCACAAAATCTTGGAAATTTCTCCTCGCCTGTGATTCCATGTATGTCACAGACATCCTGTGGGTAGTACTGCTGACAATGCTGTCTTTCAACCCCCCCTCAGATCTTACCTCCCTTAAGGGTTGTTGCTATTCGTCCAGAGCAGGACCCCTCACTGAGGGGGCAGCTGGTCCGCCTGATGACCCATGTTGATACACATGTGAAGCACTGTGCCGCTGAGCTGCTGTTTGTACTCTGCAAGGAGAATGGTACAGTCGTGTCTTGGTTCAAGGCAGTAAATTAAAGGGGAAGTCAACCCTATTTTTTTTTGGGGACAATATATGTTCTATGCAGCCCCACTGGTCTAAATATGGTATTCTGGTTAATATTGTGTTAGTGGAATATGAGTTAAGCAGCAAAATCCAGCCGTTTTTATCCATCTCTGGGGTGTGGCGGGCATTTTGCCATTAGCTGTCGACTGAAGATGACATCACAGTTGCTCAGGTAACAACCAATCACAGCTCAGCTTCAGAAAACAGGTGAGCTTTGATTTTTCGTTGCCTGAGCCCTGAGCAACTGTGATATCATCTTCAGTCAAGAGCGAGTGGCAAAATGGCCGCCCCCTGAGATGGAGAAAAATGGCTAGATTTTGCTTCATAACTCATTTTATTTCGTTTTTATGTAGTTTTGAGTTTTGTTTTTTAAATTTAGGTTGTTTTAATTAGTTTTCAGGATGGTTCTGTTAGTTTTTATTAGTTTTAAAAATGCTTAGTTTAAATTTAGTTTTAGTTTCTGTATTAGTTTAAAAAAATGTCTATTACTTTAATAAACACTATGTTAAAAGGAAAAAAGTAACACATTGCTTACCTTTCACGTTGCATTTCAGCTAAGTTAAATGAAAAAGCAGGCGAGCTGAGCCATTGGAGCCAAAAGTCAAGCAGGCAAATTTGTCGCCTCGGAGCGACGTTATCTGAAGGTGTTTTTCTATTGGTTGCTGGTAGATGACATCGCTTCTGTGTGACACACTTTCAAACGTCTTTGTTTAGGTTAATATCGAAATAAATCTACGCAAAATCACATTTGAAATCATTCCCAAAGGCTCATGTATTAAATTAATTACCAAAGATTAAAACGAAGGACATTTTTGCTATAATTACAGTTAGTTTTAGTTAGTTTTGTAAACATAGAATGTAGTTTAAGTTAGTTTTCTTTTTTTGAAAAGCTTTTTCGTTTTGTTTTTTTCGTTAACAAAATATTTTTTTGAATTTTTGTTTTAGTTTCTCGTTAGTTTTTGTTAACTTGGTCTCAGGTAACAACCAATCACAGCTCAGCTTCAGAAAACAGGTGAGCTGTGATTGGTTGTTGCCTCAGCCCTGAGCAACTGTGATGCTATCTTCAGTTGACAGCAAGTGGCAAAATGGCCTCTCCCTGAGATGGATAAAAACGGCTGGATTTTGTTTCATAACTCCTATTCCACAAATGTAATATTAATCAGTCATGTTTAGACTAGTGAGGTCACATATAACATATTATTGTCAAGAAATGTTGACTTCCACTTTAACACATACTTTGCTCAGCAGCATAAGTTGACTGTCCATTGTTTTTCTGTTGCTAGTTAGCCGTTTTGTCAAATACACGGGTTACGGCAATGCTGCTGGCCTGCTGGCAGCTCGAGGACTACTAAATGGGAGAAGGAATTCCGCTGATTTCCAGTACGCGTCCCGATACTCCAGCGACTCTGACTCCGACACAGAAGAGTACCGCGCGGCCAAAGCAAGGATTAACCTGGTGACGGGCTGCGTGGAGGCAGAGCAGCCTGACCCGATGGAGGGCATGACGGAGGAGGAGAAGGAGGAGGAGGCCTGTCACCTCTTCAGCATGATAAACCGACTATCACAGTGAGTCCTTCAACATTATAAGATGGTCCCAAATAAGGAAGCAAAATCCCTTCATTGTTTGTGACCTTTCTGGTACCTAGAAATGAAATCATTCAGCCAGTGGCTGTGACAGTGGACAGGAGACTTGCTACGCTGCTGCTGAACGAGTGCACGTTGCAAGAAGAGGACGATGATGACGTTGAAGATATGGATATGATGCCAGAAGAAGGGGAACAAGACAAACATATGAAATAAAAATCATTCGTTAGTAATGAACTTGAAACATGCAAAGATTTCCTTTTATTGATGCAATTATCCATTTTGAAACAATATAAGGAACGAAAAGAAAATAGAGTGAAAGAAAACGCATTTGTCAGTTGCACGTTGTTTTGCAGTTTATAGTGGCAAGGAACATTTACTTCTGCTCACTTCTGCGCATTGTGGAAACTGTACTTCATAACAGTAGGTTAACAGACATGAATTCAACTGATCATAATTCCCACTGTTAGGAATCACTGTTTTTACTTGCTTTGACTTATGTTATACTGCTAACTTAAAAAAAAAAAATCTTGATAAAGCTCCATTTATTGGTAACTTAATAGCTGCATCTGACACTTTAAAATGAATGTAGTCATTTATTTAAAAATTATATTTAGGGTTGACAATATAATATTAAAGATACAGTATGAGCTACAGTAGCCTACTGATGACAACTACTACATGTGGCAGCGTCCAGCATCCATCCTTTGTTGTTGAACACCGAGGCAGTTAAAAAAAGAGGAAGTTTTATTTACTTCTTGTGGCATCTGAACTCTGCTCACTTTGCAGCCAAACTTGTTTTTTTTCTCTCTCCCAGAATTAGGGATGTTTGATACCCCCTTTTTTTTTAGATCACTACTGATACTCAAATCTTCAGTACTCACCGATACCTAGGTATCATCATTGATGAATATTTAACATGGACAGCGCATATGAAATATGTCAAATCTAAGGTGTCACAAACCGTAGCTGTGTTACACAAGGTTAAAGAATCATTAAACAAGAATGCTTTGCTATTGTTATATAATTCATTGATTGTTCCATACCTGACCTATTGCATTGAAGTGTGGGGGTGTGCAGCCAAAACCTACACCAAATCCATCTTTCTTTTACAGAAACGTGTTATTCGTGTTGTTTGCAGTTGTGGATACAGAGACCACACTAACCCATTATTTATACAACTAAAAACTTTAAAATTTAATGAATTGGTGGAGTTTAACCGGCCTTAAAATATTGTAAGCCCATCATGAAATTTTACCAGTTAATATACAAACAAAATTTATAAAAAGGGAAAATTAGTACAAATTAACAGGAACAGACAATTTTTCCAAACCTAAACATAGAACAAAACCAAAGGAAAGATATATTTCAATTCAAGGTGTCAGTCTGTGGAACAATTTGGATTGTAAAACTAAATCTTACTCAGTCTGTTTGTTATTGTTTTTTTAAAGCATAAAAGGACAAATACTGCAAAAATATATATAGCACAAGGATACACAGTTTAATTAACACTGAAAGCGTCTTGACCACTCATCATTAAAATTGTGTTTTTTTGTGTGTGCGTTTTTTGTTTTTAGTTGATCAGGGGCAGACCAAACAAGTTTTACTTCTTTCTGTCCCCTTTCATTTATTTTGCTTTACTTAGAATTTGAATATTGCTTTATTTTGTCTTTTTTCTCTAAAAAAATGAAATAAATAAATTGATTGATTGATTGATACCGATACCGATACCAAGTGCCGATACCATTCGCACTTATGATACGTAAAATTTAATTTAAAAAAATGACAGATACATTTAAAAAATAAAATAAAAAATACTTTATATCCCAATTATATTTTTTTCAATTTTCTACGAAAGTCATTTTACATAAAGGACACAATAAAATTAATTTAAAAAAAAGAAAAAGAAGAGATAAATAAGATAAAACAAACAATCCAGTGGCCAGGAAAAAAAGTCCCAATCAAAATATGTGTTGTACAACTTCTTTTTAAGGAATACAGTTAAGTGCAAACAATTCAATTCAATACAATAGGGCTTCAAGATCTACCATAAAGAATTCCTTGAGCTAATTAGTGTTTGATGTTTAATTATCTTGTTTTGAAATCCGTGCTTTAAATTTGGAAGGCTGCTCTGTATTTCCGTTTCCTTTTTCACATTCTCTGTTCATCATTCATCTCATAGCAGTGCAGTAGTCAATGACGATATACTATATACAAAGATATGTCTGCACTTCAGAGCTAATTAAATTGTTGAGTACACCTGAAGACTTATGTGTTCTCTTACCGGAGCTCCCTGTGGCGGTCAATAAATGCAAAATAACCATTTCAGCCTTGAGTTCCTGACCGAAAACCACACATTTGTTGAGTGTCTGACTTCATGATAACATGAGATGCTAATACAACACGAATGAACTAGCAAGGCCATGTATTCCAATTGGCTGGGTTTAAGGATTGACAAAATGTACAAAAATTTAATGGCTTCTTACCCTTCACTAATCACTTTTTATAGTCGATCTGTTGTTTACATGTAACCCTGATAACAAACACACTTAACAAATGAACCTATTCAAACAATGCATGCGCTATGATCTTCAGGAGTAAAGGTGATCCCAAGGTGATACAATACTTGTGCTAATGATAATAAAGCTACGGCATACAACGTTAGTGTCCATCTTTAATTACAGATTGACACTCAGAGACAAATCCAACCAGACATAATCAGTTTAGACAGCAGCAGAGCGAATGACCCACCCCAACCTGGCTTCACTACATTTTGCAAACAGACCACAGTGACACTGACAGACGTTTGTACAGCAAATGGACAGACAGGATGAAAACATACCAGGAATTAGCAATGAGGAATGTCAGAGAGAAAAGGGTGCGAGCAAAAGAGAGGAGGACTGGAATGGGTTTATTTCACAGGGAGCACCACTGGCTGAAAAAGAGGAGGAGGAGGTCATGGAAGAATGGAGAGTTGGTGAACCAGTGACCCCGCTGCAGGTCTTGAGACTCAACAGGTACACTACAGGTGAGTGACATTATTGTGAAGTACACTGTAAATTCTGTAAAGTAAATTTGACTCTTGACTGGGACCAAATAGATTCAGTTTAAGAGTAGGCTAATATTTACATTTGGAAGAGAGTAAAATAAAGAATTGAGAACAAAAATAAAAGTCACTCAAGGGTTGAGGCACAAACTCACAACCTTCAGCTTGGGAGATGGCCACGCTGCCACCTGAGATATGCCACTCCTACCGCTTGCTTACTTCCACGATGGTGTTTTTGGTCTCACAATTTTTTGCTCTTGGATTTAGGAAGATTCCAGCTGACACGAACGATATACTAACACACAGCAGGAGCTGCGTGGCACAGGGAGTAGATCAGATGTCTCCCACGCTGAAGGTCGTGAGTTTGTTCCTCAACCCTTGAGTGACTTTTAATTATTTATTTATTTTCCCAATTCTGTATTTTATTCTCTTCCAAGTGTAAATATTACTCTAAAACTAAGTCCCACTCTAAATAGAGTCAAATTTACTCTCGAGAATTTACTGTGTTCTTTTTTCCTGAAATGCAAATAATACACATTGGATTTGTTTCCTGTCTTGTTGTCTGAATATGACAGATTACCTGTGTTTACCGGAGGACAACATCTACAACATCAACTTCTCTCGCTTTAAGATCAGGGACCTGGCCAGTGGCACCGTCATACTTGACATAAAAAAAATATCGTCCCACAGGTAGATATTACTGAAGAAGAAGAATAAACCAATCTTAATCAAATCAGTGAATTTATCCACAACTTCAGGTTGGGAGGCAGCCAATCTACTCCCTGAGCCATGCTGCTCCTACTCTTAGATCCGAGATCAAAAACATCCGGTCTCCTTTTGGATTGAAGCGAATTGAACTGTAAGAGTAGCATAGCTCGGGTGGTTGAGTGGCAGTCTCCCAAGCTAAAGCTCGTGAGTTCATTCCTCAAACCTTGTGTAACAATTTTTTTTTTTAATAAATAAACTAGTAAAAATGTAGTCAAGCTCTTCTTGCAAAATGTACTTAGAAATTCTGGGCAAAAAAAAAAATCTTTAATATCTTTAAATCTTTTTTTTTTTTTTTCATGGGATAGGCAAATTCACTCGTACACACTAAAAATACTTATTTACTCTGAATATTTTCTAAGTGTAAATTTTACCCTGTTTAGCGTGGGACTCTTCATAATTTAACTGTGTGCGGTTTAGAGTTTATGCTGCAATTGCACTTTCATGCTATGATTGCCAAAATTGTTCATATTTTTGCAATTG
The DNA here is from genome assembly GCF_051991255.1 of Vanacampus margaritifer. NCBI lineage: Eukaryota > Metazoa > Chordata > Actinopteri > Syngnathiformes > Syngnathidae > Vanacampus > Vanacampus margaritifer. Next base: position 54,310,016 of record NC_135433.1, read on the forward strand.
TTACTATATCAGTATGCAGAGGAATTGATGAAAATACATTTTTAATGCTAGGATACAATCATAATAATCATAATAATCATAACAATCATAATAATCATCATCCATCCATCCATCCATCCATTTTCTTGGCCGCTTTTCCTCACTAGGGTCGCGGTGGTGCTGGAGCCTATCCCAGCTGGCTTCGGGCAGTAGGCGGGGTACACCCTGAACTGGTTGCCAGCCAATCGCAGGGCACACAGAGACGAACAACCACACTCACATTCACACCTAGGGACAATTTGGAGTGTTCAATTAACCTGCCATGCATGTTTTTGGAATGTGGGAGGAAACCAGAGTACCCGGTGAAAACTGAAGACATTTAACATTTTCTATGCATATTTTTACTGTTTATGAATTTACTTATAGTATATAGATGCCATATAAGTGTGATAATGTTTGTGTGAAATATATTGGACATATAACTGTAGTGTAAGGAATAACACTTTTCACTCCCTTCCAGCTGGTGAGATAGGAATGCACAGGGGAGGCATGCATGTTCTCAAGTTGATAACACTGTGGGTCTTAGGGAGTCTAGGTCGCAGGGTCGTACCTGGCTAGTCATATATTTCCGGCTCTGGACAAGACTGGAGTAAACATGTCAATGAGTCACTTGTCTGTCTGTTGTAATTGCTAACCCTTTGTCCAGCCTCAGAGGAGGAGTATGCTTTTTTCCTCTATAAAGCGACTGTGTGTTTTTCATATGGACACACTCGAGGCTTAACATCACCTTTGAATGTAAGCATGTCTTGTGTCTTTTAGGAGCTCCTAAAATAAATCTTTTGCAAAAGAAGCTTCTTCATCAGATCTCATTTTTCAATTATTTTGAACACGCAAAGATTACACTTAATATAGTAATCAACTAATACCTTCAATTGGTGACCCTCGACGGCGACAAATTGGGACGTTTTTGCAACAGCTGTGATGATCTTGGACAACTGAATTTCTAAATGCGCAAATATTAACAAGGTGAGTGGACAAATTATCCACGTAGAGAAATTCTGTTTGTTTGGGATTACTCAGAGCTGCATTACGTCCGTACCAAATTGTATTTGAGATCTGTGAACAAGTTAGGGGGGTTTTAGAGTCGTATTTGTTACGGAGGGACGCGAAAGTCCTCGATTATGACAATTACTACGACATTGAACCATGCATGGGTTGGCCCGTTGAATACGGAAGTGACGTCAAGTGGGAGCGCTCCGCCGTTCGGAAACGGCATATGAGATTGGTTCCGCGGTGGAATAGGCTGTCTTGTTTTTATTTTTATTTTGGTATGAATAAGCCCTCCGAATAATTTTTCGGAGTGAGCGGAGAGGATAAGCCGCCCGTGTGGTATTATTACACGGTGTGTGTGCTGTGGATTATTAAAAACCGTGGGACATAATTCCGCGGGGTGTGTGTGTTGTGTCGTATTAAGCCGCTCGTGTGATATTCACATTGGAAGCGAGAGCTATGAATTAAGCCGCTCGTGTGATGTCATTCACATTGGAAGCGAGAGCTGTGAAGAAGCCGCCCGCGAAGATCCGGATAAGTATTTATTAAGTCGCGCAAAAAGATATTTGATTTCTGTTTCGTTTTTCCTTTTTCTTTTATTTTTCTAAAAAAAAAAATATATATATATAATAATTTTTTGGGGGGATTAATGAGAATAGTTTTGATCTGTTGTATTGTAGTATCATAAGTGAGACGTCACTGACTTTATAAATATTATAAACGACTAAATTACTACATATAATGGACGACATTTTTGACCGAGACTCAGGGTGGTTTGATTTGCGTAAACTTCCGGTCCATACTCAAAGCTTGTCGCTAAGCGAACAAGTCACGGCCGCAACACTCGTCATGGCTGAAGCGCTGCCACCACGGCGACGGCGGAAGATGAAAAATATTTTAAATGAATGGATGCGGACTAATTGTGATAAAGGTTGGTTCCCACCGTTAAAATCTGAGACATGTCTGATTGCATTAATGAAGTCTGTAGAAGTTGCTTGTGTAAAACAGCGCCAAATGCTGATTGACTCCGTGAAAGACACATCTATATTTTCTTTAAATGGAAAAAAGTGAGACGACAATGTCAGGTCGTGGACCAAATGTTGGTTAACGCTAGAATGCTTGCGTTGGGTAGCTCTGTGAAAGTTGCTCGTAAAGCTGTGTTGAGCGAGTCCGCTAGCCACGGCTCGGCTAACGACAACGTGTTTGATGAACGCATGGCGAATGCTTGGCTAAAATCTCCGCCAGCTTAAAATTGTTGGAAATGAGACATGACCCGGAAAATAGATTAAATAAGGCAAAAAATTTTTGGATTGGAATTGGCTCGGCATGCGGAGATTCCACAGTCTATTGGTTCTAGATGGCGTACTAATCTGGAGCATGTGTGACTTGTGTGATTAGGAGAGAATGTTTTTTTTTTGTTATAAAATGACTAGGATCAATTGTGTGATTATAATGGGAATTTTTCTAGTTGGTATGTGTGTGCGTATGTGCCCCAAAAGTTTGAAATAGTTGAGAGAATTGTTGAGTAATCGAATGAGACCTAGATAAGGAAAGTGGGGGGCTATCCGGGTGGTTTGGAAGTTAACTGAATCTGTAATTGGGAATAAGAAATGTGTGGATGGATATTTCATTTGTTTTTCTTTAAAATCTTTAACTGTATGTTTGGTGTTGTTTTTGAGTAGAAAAGACTGGTGTGATAATGGCGTTTGTTTTTCGTATAGGAATGTAGAAAAAAATAGGTTTTGAATGTGATTTTCCCTCCCCCTTTTTTCTGCTCCTTCCCTGTGCCTTGGAAGAGAGGAGGGGGATTTGTGTGGAAAATAGGAGTCAGAGGGCAATGTGTCCTGTAATGGGAGCTTTTCTTTTTTCTAGGTAAGAGAAGAATGCGGAAAGATAAAGAGGTCTAGATGATAACTACAGGCCACTATCATATTATTTTAAAATCAGATCTGTGTTTTTTATAGTTGAATGAGTAATAAAACCAAATTTTATAGTTGAATAAGTAATAAAACCAAATTTTAATTGAAATAGACTTTTCATTTTTGATTTCCCCTGCATCTCTGATAACTTATTCGTAGGTGTGAAAATGATTTAACCTTTGTCCTTATCTGAGTCCCATTCTAGAAGTCTGAGAAATCCTGGAATTTGAGACTTCCCTCCATGTGGAGGCATAATTTAAGGTAACATGTAATGAAGAAGGAGTCTATGGTAGACATATGCGTAAATATAGTAATACTACTTGCTATAATGTAGAACACATTTAGATGAAACTACAACATACATATTTTTTGAGAAAATTATTATTATTTTTTTGATTATAACAAGCATATAAATCTCTTGCTATGATCTCATCTCCCTCTGTCTGTTCCGAGTGTATAAATGTTTCAGGCAGGTTCAATCTTTGACGAGAGGTGTTGTTCTTGGGTGTCTCCAACGTGCTGGAATAACCTGGCTGTTGGGCACAGAGTGGACGGCGAACTGAACAATGGTCACTTTCGGGGGGGGGAAGTGATCACACGGACTGCAAAAAGGATGGTATACTGCAAATCCGCTCGCCATGAGACTGTTCAATGACTCTTATGAATTATCTGAGCAAAATGTCCATCAACTCTTTGAGCAGACATCTCAAACTCTCATCACAGCCGTCCTGATGAAACTGTCAGCGGTCTCCAGTGACAGCTAAGGCCTGCTTTGAACTTTGCCCTGCATAAACTGCTATCAACAAGGACAGGAAGGAATATGAACTCCAGTGTGGACTCAAAGTTCGAGTCATCTGAGATCGGCCTTTGAGTCATATTTTGGTCTGTTTTGAGTACAGTTTGCACTCTGTACTGTGTCGGAAAAGGAGATGTGATCTATAGCAACGCAGTTTCGGAAATTGAGAACGGCTTATGTGAATTAGGGTAGTATAAAATGTATTCTAATCTTTAATACTATATTTTCCGTTGTTTGATGCTTGTTGAATTTGGTCTTCTAATTTTTTGCCCATTTTCCGTTTAAATTTTAGCTTCTGGATTGGACTCAGATGTGGAACACTTACGGCAAAATTGCTGGTTAAATTTTTTTAATTTTGATTAAGGTCGCAGCACTGATTTTTAATTGGGTCATGATCTGCAAATTTGCCTACGGTGTTTTACAAGCCCCGCTACTCTGTAGAAGAGGGGAGGATAATTAGCATTTTAAGATTACTTTTTGGTTTATTTGAAGTAGATATTCTGATCTTTTATCTTATTTTATAGTTAGTTTGTTTTTTCCTCACCCTGTGTTGCCTGGACAGAATTTAAATTTGCGGCTCCAAGGGTTTTGTTTTTAGGAATTGTTGCAAGACTAAACAGGATCTGCTCCTGTAGTCTTGGTGTTGGCCAAATTGCCCCAATTTGGTTTTTATTATCTACAGGACACAAGGTGTCTGTTTTTCCTCTTTGAAGCAGCAATTTGGAAGCGGCTGCAGTTTTCACATTCAGGTCTGAAATGATCAAAATTGATCTTTATCAGATGGGGGAATGATTGGTCTGTCTGATGTGAGAATGACTGGTCTGTCTGTGTATCAAAAGGAAGTCTGATGTGAGAATGAAGTTTGGTGTGAGGAATTTACAGGCAGCGAATGGGGAGGATTTGACTTGGAGGAAACGTAAGTTCTACAAAGATGACAAAAGACGACCCTTATAGCAGAAAATAAGGTAGGTATATTCAATTTCAGAAACAATTGAAAAGTATGATTTCTAGAGCCCATGGAATTTGCCATTTAGGTGTGGAAGGAACATTGGGACACCTGGTGGACATTATTTTATGAGACAAGTTGTAAAAATGAACTGTAGGACTGCAGTGTTTATTAAAAGGTATAAATATATATAAATCTCTTCTCAGACTGTTTATGGCCCGGCCGGACATGAGCAGTTTTGGGTTAAGATGATGTTGTTTTTAAATGATTTACACTGCTATAATAAAAAACAGCGTAAAAAATACAGAAATTTGATGTATGATAAAAAGTACATTTATGCTAAATCTACAACAGTAAATATCATGGTAAAATATTTGATTAATCATTATCTACTATTATAAGGGCTTCTTAGGAATATTGGATTAGACGAACCCATTTGAAAAAACAAAAACTTCATAAGATATAAAAAGGTTGGACTCCTTTTGAGGGTCATAAAAACAGGCTGTTTCCCGCCCCTAATGTTCCGCTGGGGAGTCACACGTTGAGAGGCCCCCGGTAATTAAAGAGATAGTGTCTACATTCTCTAAGCTAACAGATAACTAACCAGAAGTTCCTTCAAAAATAAATGATTGTGAATATGTGTGGTTGAAAGTAACTCAACCGAAATGGTCTTGTCCTCATTGGCTAGGTCCATTTAAGGTCAAGGAGCGTACATCCTGTGCGGTGCGCTTGTATCGAAAAGGGGATACTTGGTATCACCTCTCATCTACAAGGCCGGCTGGTTCTGGTTCAACAATGCCACCAAGGGCAACCATCTGATGATCTACACCCACACCAGTTGGAGCCATCTCACCGAGCCCCACCACGCCGTTTCCAGTGTCTACCTGACAAGCTGTCCAAGGAGGAAAGCTGCAGCGGGGGAGGTCCTGGAAGGAGGTTCATTGTAGTGCCTTTTCCATGGGCAAAGCTGACCAAGTGTCAATCTGCTGTTTGAAGGAGAAATCACTCAATGGTGATTTGAGTCACATGCCCCTTTTCATCAATTCACAAGGATAGAGTCACACTGGGAATGAAGTCCCGTGACCTTTCCTGCGATCTCTGGCAGTGAGCCAGGGTTCGGAAAAAGGCTGACAACGCCTATAATAAAAAAAAAAAAAAAAAAAATCATCAACCAACGACTGACAAACATCCTTCTCCTTCGACGAAAGAACTTCTTCTCAAGATGGCTTCGATGAAGAACTCTGCTACTAATTGCTGCATTGTGACGGTTTTTCTCTTGTTAATTGTTGTGCCATTTTGGTTTTTCATGAAACCCCTTGACGTGAGTTTGAATACAACACATCGTGATAAAAGAAATGTTATTTCTACCCATAGTCCAATGGATAATGAACTGGGCGTATAATAACTCAATTGTCCTGACCGTTGCTCCTAACACAAACACATCTGTCAAACTCCCCATTAAATCTTTGAAGGGATTTAGTAGTGGGGGGCCGACGAAGGGGGGCCTTTGGCTCAAGTACTGGTGGTATTTGACAGGTAGTGTTTTACGACTGGACTGGAGCACCTTCATTACCACCCAAAGTGGCCGATACTGGCCGTCCAGTGGTGAGGCAGTTTTTTTTTTTAGCAAGAGAGTAACATTGAGAAGAATGGGACATCAATTCGAATTAACTTTTGTTCTTCCTGAAGGTAATATCCGGCCACCTAATGTAACCATGAATAACACCTTTTGTTATGGCCTAATGCTCTGGGCATGGTTCTCTGGAACTGGTCCCTATTTTCCAATTTAAATTTGCATTGATAAAACTATGAGTAAGACAGAACAACCTAAAATGACTAAATCAGAATCATATAGCCCTTGATATGTTACTTGCAGAAAGGGGTGGTGTTTGTTCAATGTTCGCAGAACAATGTTGTACTTTTATTCCTAATTACACTGCACCGGGTGGAAGTTTAACCAATGCCATTGAGGGACTCCGAACACTTAAAAAAAAAAAAATGAAAGAGCAGTCCGGTATCGATACGTCAATTTGGATAACTGGATGGATGCTTTTGGTAGATATAAAAATTTGGTTTCAGCTTTTTTGACAACTTGCGGTTGTTGCTGTATTCCTTGTTTAAGATCGTTGTGCACGCGGCTTATTGCCACAGCCATTGAAAAGCAAGATGTACAAAACAAGTCGTCTTATATGATGGTTGAATCTGTAACTTCTAAAGCTATGACCGCGGTGGCGACATCAGATGAAGATCCGGCTGGAATTTTTCTCTAGACTATTTCTAAGGGATTTAATGTCTTATTTTGAACAAATATAGTTTGTTCATTGAGGGACTGAAGACATTTAACATTTTCTATGCATATTTTTACTGTTTATGAATTTACTTATAGTATATAGATGCCATATAAGTGTGATAATGTTTGTGTGAAATATATTGGACATATAACTGTAGTGTAAGGAATAACACTTTTCACTCCCTTCCAGCTGGTGAGATAGGAATGCACAGGGGAGGCATGCATGTTCTCAAGTTGATAACGCTGTGGGTCTTAGGGAGTCTAGGTCGCAGGGTCGTACCTGGCTAGTCATATATTTCCGGCTCTGGACAAGACTGGAGTAAACATGTCAATGAGTCACTTGTCTGTCTGTTGTAATTGCTAACCCTTTGTCCAGCCTCAGAGGAGGAGTATGCTTTTTTCCTCTATAAAGCGACTGTGTGTTTTTCATATGGACACACTCGAGGCTTAACATCACCTTTGAATGTAAGCATGTCTTGTGTCTTTTAGGAGCTCCTAAAATAAATCTTTTGCAAAAGAAGCTTCTTCATCAGATCTCATTTTTCAATTATTTTGAACACGCAAAGATTACACTTAATATAGTAATCAACTAATACCTTCAAAACCCACGCAAGCACGGGGAGAACATGCAAACTCCACCCAGGAAGGCCGAAGCCCGGACTCGATCTCACGTCCTCTGCACTGGGAGGCGGACGTGCTAACCAGTCAGCCACCGTGCTGCCCATAATCATCATCATAATAATATTTATTATTATTATAACAAATATATATATTTTTTATTATTATTATTCATGGTTTTCCAAATGTACTGTTAAAAAAAAAAAGAAAAGGAAATGAAGAGGCAGGGTAGACCAATCCCAGGACACATATAGACAAACAACAATTCACACCTATGGACAATTTATTCTTCAATTAACCTATCATCCTTGTTTTTGGAATGCTGAAGTAAACCAGCACCCAGATTTGAACCCACGACTTCTTCACTGTGAGGCAAATGTGCGACCCAGTCGTCTATACCATACCACTCTCAAGAAAAAGACTTGTAGACTTAAATAATGAGTGTATTAATTTCCATCTGTGCCCATGCCTGATGCTGGGCCATCTCTTATGGTTTTTACAACAGTAATAGTTTTTTTGTTTTGTTTTGGGGACACGTGTTTAATCATTTCAGTGAAATTGTAATGCTTGATATGGTATTCAGCTGGTATGCATGTATATCACTTAGCATAATGGCCATGGATATATTTGCAATGTACAGTCGAAGGTGGGATTTGAACTGGCAATCTCCAGGTTACTGGACAATGCACTTAACCAACTGAGCCACTGAGCAGTATCAAACAGGTGGTAATAATGATAGTGGGACTTAGAAAAATTTCAATGTCTCTTTCAGAAATCCAAGATATTATTGAGTTGGATACAAACAGATTCATCCAGTATCAGTTCTCCCCTGCATTTCTCAACCTTAGAGAGATTGGAGCCATGTAAGTCAACGTCATTTATTATAAGTCATTCATTATAAGTCATTCATTATAAGTCATTCATTATAAGTCATTCATTAGCTATGACAATGCATTTAGTTGCAACATTGAATTGAAAACAACATCAACAGTTTAATCACATTTGATCCGCTTTCTGTCTTGTAGGTTGGAGTTTACCGTTGGCAACAAGGCACTGAGCCACTTCCGCCTCATTGAGAGACATTTCTTCCGAAATGTCCTGCTCAAAACCTTCGACTTTGAGATTGGCTTCTGCATTCCTCACAGCAGGAACACTTGTTAGCACATTTACTGCTTACCTCATCTGGACCCTGAGACAGGTACATTTAAATGACCAAGGGTCACACTACAACACATGTAGTTGGTTAAAAATGCACTTGGCAAAACAGTTGCCATTTTTATGTTACAATAAGTTGGTGTCTACTGAAAGAATCAAATAAAGTAACTTGTAATCTAACGTAGTTATTTTCAACTCATTCACTCCCAGCTATTTTCACTGAAGCGACTCCCGTCTGTTTTACTTGATTTTGACAGATTTTGCAAGGCCCACAGAATATTCTGTTCTACTGCTATAAAAACATGGAACCTACGTAAAGAAATATTAGAGTCTCTTCTTTCATGAGGGAAAAAAGTAGACTTGTATCTGTTTCCGTTTTGCAGCAATTAGCATTAGAATATAGCTAAATTTCATAATTATTCACAAACCTGTTGAAAACAATGTCAAAAAGAGGTTGTTGCAACATGGCCGTGGTTGGTCTCATACTCTGCTGCCACCTGCTGGCCGTTTTTTGTAATAACTACTATTGCTTTAAGCTACCTCTTCATGTCAGTAGCTGCAGCAAAGCATTCTGTATGCTCTAGCATAAAAAAAAACATAAAAAATGGGGAGCATGGCAATATTTAAAATAGAACGTATTTATACATTTTTGGGAGCAAATGAGTTAAAGTCAAGTAATCACTAAAGCAAGTAAGTTAAATTTTTCCAAGCTAACAGTGGAAGTCTTGACTCAAATAACTATTGTTATTTGAATGTCTTTGCGAAATGTAACTCTTTTCATTGTCTTTTTTGCAGTTGAGGATATGATCGGCAACCCATTTGAGACACGCTCAGACAGCTTTTACTTTGTTAACAACAAGCTGGTCATGCATCACAAAGCCGAGTACTCCTTTTCACCGCAAATACATCATGACATCTATGGTGAAAATGGAAAGTAATGTGCAAAGGGGGGTACTGCAAACTATTGTTGCTTTTGGTATGTGATTGTACTGTTATTTTATTTGTTATAAATATGAAGATATTGTTTGCATCCACATCAATCATGCACACGTCTTTGAAACAGGGTTAAAATAAACATGTGTTGTTAATGATTTTATTGAAAGAACATTACTGCTTGACTTGATTGTTGATTAAATGTGAATGTTGAAGGATTTTCTTACTTGTTGATATGTCTTGTCCATGTCACCTTCCAAGGAACTACAAATATAAATAAGCTGTATGCTACTTTCAATACATCTACGCAGGTGTTGTGCCAGTGTTCACTAATGTGAATTGTCCTTTTCAAAAAAAAAAAAAAAGGATGTTATATTTACTTTCAAACGGAGGCTAATATGGAATATTACATTTCTCTAACTATGTGGAATAAAATGTCTGATGGATGTTTCCATAATATGTAACTTCTATGCCATATTTGATACATGTTATGTTAGGTATCGGTTGGTTATGTGACGTATATAACACATGAGTGCAATACAGAAATGTCTTCATAGTAACTAATATTGATTTGATATCATTATCATATAATATGATATGGCAGGATGCTTAATGTATTACATTTCAGCTGTTCACTATTCACTGAATCTTGAGAATGTACTGACTATAAATCACATATAAATCGCACATTCTGATCTAGTGTAAATACAGTGGACCCCTCTATTTGCTGGGGAGAGGGACCAGAGAATAGTGAAAATTTGCATTTAATTGATGCCTATTAAATGCATTGGGGCACAATAATAATAATAATAATAATAATTATTATTATTATTATTATTATTATTATTATTATTGTTGTTGTGGTTATTATTATTATTATTATCATTATTATTATAAATGAAAATATTTTTAACCCCCCCAAATTATTCAAACAACATTGAGAAACTTTCCACGAAAAACGTGGGGAATTACGCGAAAAAAGGCCCAGAAAACAAAAACCTTAAAAAAATTACACATATGAAGATATTGAAAAAAATATTGAAAAATTATTGGGGTGAAAAAAAACATGTATATAGTTGAAACTGCATGCATGATGCAGGGTTCCACTGTACTGTATATTCTTGTACAATTGGCCATCTTTTGAAAGTTTGTACATTTTGTAAATGAACATTTTAGTAATGTTGAATAGTTTCAAGTGCAACTGCATTAATAGAGGCCTTATCTGAGTGATTCCAGCAGTGTTTTGGAACAAAGAGAAAATGTGGAGGTAGTGGTCTGAAATGGGGGAAATACATGGAAAGAATGGGGAGGAGGAGGAGCACAGAGAGGGACGGCCCAAAGTCAGACATCTGGAAATTTTTGAAACTAGGCTAAAGCTTCTCAGATGGAAAAATACACCAAGTCAAAAGGTTGGCACTCAGGAAAGAAGACAAACTAATTGGGGGAAGGAGGCGACCACAGTGGAAGAAAAGCGTCTTGAAACATTTGGCTGCTTCAGGGGCTCCACCTGAAGAGGACCTGCAAAGGAAGAGGAAAACAAAGGAATTAACAAGTTTGGGAACATAAAACCAACTGCAACAACATTGCAACTGAAACACATCCTGAAGGTAAAATTGCACAGAAAAATGCACAGATTCCAAATATGATCAACATTTTTCAAAAATAGCTATTTCAAATAAGATTCTATAATATTCCCTTTTATTTGTAAATCTTTTTAGACTCATGTGGTTGTCAATTTTCTCAACCATAAAGAAAATCATTGTACTACCTTAAAAATTGCATTTCATCCATTTGTAACAAACACAAACTGCATTTGATGTTTATCTTTCTTTAAATGTGGAAAAAGTTCAATGTGCACTACATTAAGACATTTTCATCAAGCTCTGAGTTTTGTTAAGATGTCAAGCAATTGATCATAATATGATAACTTCAAACATCATTCCTGAGTCCACTCCGACCTCTCAATGATTAAATATCTGAACCGGCTCTCCCTCCTGCAATGCTATGAATCATTTGGGTCGAACAGAGTGGGAACATTCATCAAATATTGTCATCCAAAAATTCCTCAACATTTTTGAAGGAAGCAAAGGTTCTTGCTCTTGTCTGTATTGTTAAATTCATTATCCTAGAATCCATATCAGGTTCATTTACAATAATAAATAGGGCTGTTCGATACAACTTTCTATCTACAAATCACATTTGGTATTTCAAAATGCCTCATTGTAAAAGAGTAGTGTCAAGTTATGAAAATAAACATAGAAGCACTGGCAACAGTGGCTCTGAAAGTACAAAACAAAAAAAAAAAACATAATTAGTATCAGTTTTATAAATGAAATGATTAAGTGGTTAAAAGGTTGAAATGTAGTAGTAGGCCCAAATGTATTTTTTTGTGAGTATGCTTATGCTGTGGTTTATCTAAATTCTAAACCATTTCAATTACAAGTCATCAATAACGCCTATATTCCATACTACATATTTGCATAAAAGCACATAATCTGCATATACATGATACATTATGTTAAGTGGACGTTTCTTCCCTATTCCTACTTCTCAGCTAAAAAGGAGAATTAAGATGAAATATATCAGCCCAGGCGCCGAAAGTGATGAAAGCCAATTTATTTGTGTAGAGCTTTAAGTGTTACAAACTAGTCAAATAAGCAAATAAACGAGCCATTATGGTGTCTTGAAAAGGATGGAAAATGTACACACATTTACTTGAAGAAGCACAAATGTCACTGCTCATTCAAACTTTATTTTAATTATACTTCAGTGAAGGTAAATGACCCTGAATCCTGAATTTAAAGCACTCCGCTTTTTAATGAAATGATATTTAGCAGCCAAACTGTACACATACCGTAAGTATACTGTATATTACGGCCAAATACATTGGGACCCCCTGTGCTTTTGTCAGATAATTAATGCACCACTTGTCACAGAAAATTGTTGTTCTCTTTGAAGGCCTCGTATGGTTTTTGATAAACAGCAGGCCTATAATGTTGTTCTAGGGTTAGAGTTTATTTATTCTGCAAGAATTTAATGTTGGCAAACACCAGTCAAAAATTCAAAATTCTTTATTCACCATTACAACATTCCTCAATTCGAATCGCTCTCTAAATTATTATTATTATTATATATTTTATATATGTTTTATACATTTTCTTTTATAATAATAATAATAAATTAATAATAATTATTATTGTTATTATTATGATATTCTTCTTATTATCATTTTTATATATTTTCTATTATTGTTGTTATCATTATTGGGCAGCACGGTAGATGACTGGTTAGCACGTCCGCCTCCCAGTGCAGAGGACGTGAGATCGAGTCCACTCTTCGGCCTTCCTGAGTGGAGTTTGCATGTTCTCCCCGTGCTTGCGTTGGTTTTCTCCGGGTACTCCGGTTTTCTCCCACATTTCCAAAGACATGCGTGGCAGGTTAATTGTACACTCCAAATTGTCCATAGGTGTGATTATGAGTGAGGATGGTTGTTCGTCTCTGTGTGCCCTGCGATTGGCTGGCAACCAGTTCAGGGTGTGCCCCGCCTACTGACCGAAGCCAGATGGGATAGGCTCCAGCACCCCCGTGACACTTGTGAGGACAAGCGGTTAAGAAAATAGTTGGATGGATGGTTTATTATTATTATTTCAATAAATGTTGAAGCCTTAAGTAGACACTCATCTGATTCAACAAACACATTTGAAAATATACATTAAGATGTGATGAGTTATTGCGATAGCTTCTGAAAAGAAGACATAACTGTTTTGCTGGTAAAACAAATAGACCACAAATCCAAATGTCATGTTGTTTACTATACACCAGTAGTGGTTAGCTGATGGGCACCCCTCTGTGGGTCACAAGTTTGCTGCGGCCATGGGAAATGCCTTCAGTAGTATAATTAGGTCTATTGAGAAGGGAAGGGAGCTTCCTTCCTGTCAGCAATTTGACTTCCTGTGTGAGGTCACCCATCAGAGGGAAGACCACTCGGGTTCACATGGACAAACAAACGGATGCGTCGACAAAAGATGTGTGCATCTTCAACATGATACAAAGTTAGAGCTCTGTACAAACTAACTCGTGATGGCAAGGAAATGTGTCACTATGCAAGCATGTTAAGGAAACACAATCAGAGCATGCTGACTGATGTTAACTGTACTGTATTGCGTGTGTGTGTTAACTCTTAACTTGCATGCAATTTGTAGAAAGGAGCTCTATGAAGATCAATCCATTTACTCACCTGAGTTTATTAGCAATAATCTGCCAAATCCAATAATCCAATATGGCGGATGTTTTAACATAATGTAGCAACTGGCCAACTCAATGAGGCATATATGTGACTATGTCCATGTTGTCACGTGTATTTTTCCTCGTGGTCTTTCTTTCCACTCATACCCATGTGTATACAGGTGCGCCTTGTCTAATTAGTGTGTATAACTTGGGTTCTGCTGTTCAGTCTTGGTCTGGCTGTCATGTTCTTTGTTTTTCTTGTGCTCCCCTTGTTTTTGGTCCATGTTCTTTTTCCAATATCTTATGTTAAAAAAAAAGAAAGAAAGAAAAGGAAAAATTGTGGAGTTCAGGTGCATTTTATTCAGTTATTTATTTATTTATTATCATTAGGTTTTTTTAAACAATTTAACATTTTAAGATATAGTTTGCCTCCTACCTGCCTCCTACCTCCTCTGCCAAGAGAAATGGAACAATGTCTAATTATTACTGTTTTTAAATGTCAAAAATAAGTCATTAAAACAACAAAGCTTGGGGTGGCCCAAAAAGTTGGTTATTTTATAAACATAAACATACAACAGCAAAAGGCTTTTATTGATTGTTGATAAAGTGTTGTCAATGTGACACATTGTAATCCCTAAATCGGGGTATCTATTTTCAAAAATTTTTGTATTGTATTTTCTTACATTATCAGTTTCAGTACACTTCTACATATCCCCCCCCCCCCCCCCCCAAAAAAAAAAATCAATAATACCAGAGCATAAAAAAAGCTATAAAAGACACTGCTTTATTGACTCACAGAGCATTTCAAGCAATAGAACATTGCACAATAGAACATCTCACCGATAGCAAAATAAGTTCTACTGGACATAAAGGCATTCTGTTGACTCTCACTTTCTTTTTGCAGGATGTCAGCGTCTCGCAAATGTTTGTGCTGCGTCAAATATGTGATGTTCGTCTTTAACCTCATCTTCTGGGTGAGTATTTGCATCAGTGACTCCCATATTTGAATGCAATATACATTTATTGCGAATGCTGTTTCTCCCGAATAGCTGGGAGGATGTGGATTGTTTGGCGTTGGCGTCTGGCTGTCCTTCACCCAGTCCGAGTTTTCATCTCTTCCTCTATCCTTCCCGTCACTCTCGGCAGCCAACCTGCTGCTGGTCGCTGGCGGGATCACCATGGTAACGGGCTTTCTCGGCTGTCTTGGGGCCCTGAAGGAACAACGCTGCCTGTTATTCATGGTAGGACCACAAATGCGGTCGAAGCGCTGTCCCGAACCCAATTTTTTGAGGCCGTGCTTTGCTGCGATTGATCAATCCAGGAAACGGGTTTTTAACTTGTCCCCTCTCCTCCTGTGCAGTTCTTTGTGATCCTGTTGCTGCTTGTCCTGACAGAAGTCGCTCTTGCGCTGGTCATACACATCTTTCGAGATCAGGTGAGCGCACCTTCAACACATTATTTTTTTACTGATAAAGTGTAGTAGACTGGCAGTTTGCAATGGCAGTCAAGTCAGAAATGTATCCTGTTAAAAGGAAGGGTTTGAAAATTAAAACAGTTGTTTGGACAAAGCATCAAAACTATCAACTCAATGTATTAATAATGGTTTGATTGATTGATTTAATTAGGTTTTCATAAACATTTATTTTGTTTTGTGCCACAATAAAAATAGTATGCTCATTAATTTGATTATTTTGACCAAAACAATTGATAATAATAATAATAATAATAATAATAATAATAATAATAATAATAATAATAATTATTATTATTATTATTATAATAATTATTATTATTATTATTATTATTATTATTATTATTATTATTATTAAGGGTTCGGCCTCATCCCAATGCATTATGTCATTAGCATTCTGTCAGCAGTGCACATATTTCACAATCACAAAATGGAAGTCGCAGTAACAATACATTTTTAAAATATCACAAGAAATATGTATTTTGTGTTTCATCACCTTGTAATCATTGGATCTTTCGTGAGGAAATCACGGCACATGTCAGCATACCCAAAAGCCCACAGAGGAAGTGTTGTTTGATAGGAATCATGATTTCATTCGCAGCAAAGAGAATCAGGCAGAAGTATTATCTCATGAAACACTGACATTTTTGTGGATAAAAAGGAAAAAAATCCTCATAATTTCCTTGAAAAAGTTGACTAAATGGAAATAGAGTGAGATGTCTTTTTTATATATAGCCATTTGTAATGTAGTAGTTCACCTCACTGACTTTTACTGTCTTCTGATTTGAGATTTATTTCAGCCTAATTGTCGACCAGTCCAAGGTGGGGTCCTGCTCTTAAGGCACTTTGTAGTAATGGGAAAATGAAGCTTCATGAACCCCTTGCAATATTTTTTTTAATCCTCTAGATGGTGGTCTTTAGTTAAAGATGCAGTTAAAATTCCATTGCACTACTAGTCTTTATATTTCTATAGCAAGTTATTTGTGAATCGGTATGTATGAATTCAGATTGGTAGATATTAACGTGACTGAAAAGTATCCAAATATTGTGTTTTCTCACCCACTATTTTATGGTTTGTCTATGAGAAAAAAAATCTGATACCTTTCCAACTGCTTTCTTTCAGCTGGATTCCAAAGCACAAGGTGATTTAAAAGAGGGGATGAAAAGTTATGAATCGGAACCTGGGCTGAAAAAATCTTGGGATAATGTTCAGAAAATGGTAAGCATAAAAAAAATATTTATAATTTATTTCAATATGTTGTGTATTATTATTTATTAAAGTAGATTGTGAATAAGATATATAGATTGTCTTTCAAAATTTACCATTAAACTCAGTTAAATTTGGATAATTCATCCACTGATGACGATTCTAGCGCCATATTTTTCAACATTTATTTTAACTTTAACTTTTGGAGCGTTTGAACTTTAACTGTTTTTGTCTTGTCTCATCCTCCTCCGCCAGTTCAAATGCTGCGGCGTTACTAACAAAACCGACTGGTATGAAGTACTCAATGGAACACTGCCATCGTCCTGCTGCTCTGTCGGGATTAACCAATGCACTGACGGATGGAGTGAGGTTAGTTTCGTGCTTGCTCATCCACACGGGGGTACGTGGGGGGGATGTGGTGACAGGCTTGATCCTCTCATATGAGATCTAAATTTGCTCCAGATGCTTGAATGTGTGCTGATGCATATATGAAGAGCACCAAGGGAGGTCGAATGTGTATGTTAAGAGGAGCACAACAAGTTAGTCAGGCTCCTTCTTTTACATACCATTGTTGCCTTAGTGGGGGGAAAATGCATTGTGCTGTTTGAACAGAATGTGCTATGCTTTCAACTTGCTTTCAGCGCTCAGATTGCACAAATGATTTTTCCAAACGTTTTTTTCTTCAGCACAAAACAGTTGTCATTCTGTAACTAGAATATAATACAGTCAAACTTCTTAAATTGAACACAATCCATTCCGAGACAGAGGTGAACATCTGTTTTATTTCAATCTCGTTGTTTTCATAGGCCATAATGGAAATGGAATGAGTCCCTTAAAGGGCCATCATAAAACCTGCTTCAACTGTCACACATGTGCAAAAGTACTTAGAAAATATTCAAATGTGAAAATGAAGTTGATCAAAAATGACTGACAGCTGTCACAGGGGATAAAAATGCTGTTTTTTTTGCGATCCATCAAAATATAAATGAACAAAAGTATCCAAAAGGTTCTAATCTATCCTCTATCATCTTCACTAATCCAGTTGGTGCTTCTCCTACGGTAAGCGTGTCAAAA
Organism: Vanacampus margaritifer; assembly: GCF_051991255.1. Lineage (NCBI taxonomy): Eukaryota > Metazoa > Chordata > Actinopteri > Syngnathiformes > Syngnathidae > Vanacampus > Vanacampus margaritifer. The sequence goes on from NC_135433.1 coordinate 54,327,681, forward strand.
TGAGTTGTTTCTAAAATCCCATTGGGCAGCAGAGAGCAGAAGTTGCTGCAGACTCCGTCAGCTTTGTGTGGCTGCCACTGAATTACAGCAGTCTGCTGCTGTTCATTGTGTCATACTGTGGACTCCGGTTGTCAAAGCAACCATTCTATTCAATCTCAGTTGAAGTGAACAACATCCCTGATACCTGAGACTATCTCAGTCTGATGAATGCCCCTTATTAATTTTTTTAATAATACAGTCTTCCACTCAAATAATGTGGGTAAAGAAAACAGGTTCATTCATGATGCATGTATTGAAATACAAACTAGAAAGTATCATTTTTAAATAACAATGCTGTCAAGTGACTGCTTTTGTTTGTTTGCACTGTTTACGTGTGCACATTTTGACTTCATAAAGGCCTCAAGGGCAGGTCAGAGATTGAGGACAGCAAATGTGGCCTGTGGGCCCTACCTTGCCCAGATGTGCTGTACGTCTTAAAGCTCATCCATGAGGTTGTGAGTTGAAAAAAATGAGCACCAAAGAACAACCTCTGGTGCTTATTTGAGAAGTACACCAAATTTTTTTATGTGCACCCCAGAATGTGGGACCGATTAAAAACATATTGCATGCATCATTGTAGTGAATTTCCCAAGGGGTCTTTAAACCAGCTTGCATTGTTTTGCAATACCACCCAGATGTGTTTTATAGAAGCTTGTCATGATATTCTCCTTCAACATTTCAATGATTCCCAGCAGGGCAAAAAAAAAAAAAAGGCCAAACGAGTCAACTCTGGTGTACGACAGCCACGTATATACAGTATTTTTTTTTCAGAGGGGGGCGTAATTTTCCAGGAAAAACATTGTAACAAATTCAATTTAACAAATGAAATTTAACAAATGAAATTAAATGCATAAAATGACTTTATTTTATAAAGTCATTTCAAGCATTTAAAGTAGTGATGTTCCGCAATGGTTTTTTGTCCCCCGATACCGATTTCGATACCAAGCTTTGCGGTATCAGCCGATGCCGATACCATACCGATACCTACGTGTGTTTTTTTCTCAACATGAAAAATTTGTCCTGCCATTGATTCAGAGCATTCAAGGGCCAATAGGATATCTTAGCTCGGCATGCAGTGAACATGTCACACATCAGTGAATGCCGTCCGTGCATGAGTAAGACACAAGATGCTGCATCCAAAGTCCTATTTTAGCATCAGAATTAATGGTATCGGCATGTTACCTGTTAGTACTCCCTGATACCGATACCACTGTTTTAATGCAGTATCGGGGCCTCTGCCGATACCAGTATCGGTATCGGAACAACACTAATTTAAAGGCACTGTCCGGAGTTTTGATCATTTCGGTTTGTAATCAAACCGTTTCTGTTTGTAAACAAACAATTCAAAACGGATCCCTCCCATGGTTCAACCCATACGAGCTCAATGTTCACGCCCTCTGACCGCACTCAGTCAAGCAAGCTGCGAGAGTGAGTGAAGAGGTATCTTGCTTGTCACATTACTGATCCAAGACTGCACTGGCGATCACCGACAGGAATAGTTTAAAACGACATTCACCTTGTAACGATGGTGAAATAATCAGGACAAGTGTGGAGCTAACAACAGTTTTCAAGAACAAAACAGCCAATAGCGCACGTAGCTTCCCAAATAAACAATCTGTGATGCCTTCACGGCCCGTTCAGAAAAAAAAGTTTAACCCTTGTTCTGTATTGCCGAGTTACTCCTGTCAATGTGACTTAACCTAGCATGTCGCTAAATCAGCAAGCTAGCATTCTCTTTTCTGTTTGGCACTTACCTGTCGAATAGCAAGCAGGCCAACTCTGCGTCGCTCTTCAGTCCAAGCCGCTCCTTCAGAGCTCGGAAGCGGGTAAATGCCAAGCCAAGATTTACTCTTTTTTTCGACCGTGTGCATTATCCGCTGCATGTTTTGTTGTGGTATACTTTATTTATTTTAGTCAACTCAACATGCCGTCTGCCTACAGTGACACGCCCCCCGCCACCTCCCGCTCTGCCATCGTATGATATAATGATATAAGCCATGATTTCTTCCTATCCCATGCCTGTGTCTTTTTTTGCAGCCTTGTTACCAAAAGGCCCGGCAGTGGCTACTGGATAACATTCCATCAGTTCTGGTGTTTGGCGTGTGCATTGGTGTTGTGCAAGTAACTGTCTCCAGAAATTTTTTACACATCAGTGAACTTTAAAGTGAGGTCAAGTCAAATGTTTTTTTTGCAATATGTGCCACCACTAGTATAAACGCATCAACGTCAACATCACAACAAACAAATATTACTCGTAATACAAGAATAGTAGGGGTACATACATCATATTAATACAAAGAACATTTTTGACTTGACTTTCACTTTAAACAATATTGCCCTCATTAAAACCACAAGACGTACTGTACAGACATGTACACATTGCGCCTTGCAGTAAATATCACATTATTATTCCCAAAACACAACTGCATATTATTTGCTACCCAAGTTTATTACTTGGAATGAACTACTATTAACAAAGATTGCCAATTATTACCGTAACTAGTTGTTTTATAATTTGCTGCTGATAATGATTACTATAGCTCATAGGTGTACATTTAATTGTAAACTTGGAATATTTTTATGCCTTGAAACACAAAGAAATTAATCACATTTGTATCACTAAAACCTCAATTTCTGCTCCCATCAGATCTTGGCCCTGGTGTTCTCCATGCTGATGTACTGCCAAATCATGTGTGCTGAGAAGTATTTGGACTGACTGACAACTTGCTGACTAGCCCATTAAAAGGGACGGGGCACAAAATGCCAATCTACGATTACACTGCCAAACTGACGCACATGGTGCCAGTGGTAACGTTGTGTCCTGTGATTGGAAAATGACATTTGAAAAAAAGCTTCCAATTGTTAATCTACACGTTTGTGTTATTTTATTTTTGGCATGCCAAAGGCCCTTGGAGGCAATTTGAACAGGTGAAGTCAAAACCCTCATGGCCACTGCCCATCCTCTTTGTAACTGTCATAAATCAATATGTTAAATGTGATCAATACAATTTGATGTCCATCTGCTTTGGACAAAGCCAATTATAATGATTGAGACCTCTTTTACAAAAGCCATTAGAGGATGACTGGATAATAAACTAAGAGAGATGTTGATCATCCATCCATCTTCTGTAGCATTGCCCTCATTGGGATCATGGGTGAGTGTATCCCAGCCAGTGGAAGTTGGAGTACATGTGAATAAAAAGAAGAAGAAAAAAAATCGCTCACACGGCACACAGGAGGGCCTCAGGGCCACCACTACTCCACTATGCTGGCAGATGCTAGAGCTACAGTATGTGAGTTGAGGATCTTAACTTCGTGTTTTGCTACCCCCGTGTGGCATCTACGTACTGTGGAGTCAATGAAGAAAAAAACGTTTTTTTTTTTGTGTGCGTGGGGGGGGACTGCGCATGGCTTGATCATTTTCATATTCATTTTCAACTTTTCTTCAATTAAGCTCAACAGTTTCTAGTGTCACAATGGTAGAAAAACGTGTTTAAATGATTTATCTTGGTAACATTTTTAATCACAAAAACATGGCATTTAACAGGGGTGTGCAGACTTTTTGTAGAAAACCCTTCGCTGATATATTTTTAATGCTACTGGTGATCCAGGAAATTTTTGGGACCATTTTACAAAAGTAGGCAACAACCACATTGTTTCTTGGTTAAGATGTCAATTTATAATTTACTTTCATTCCAGAAAAAAAAAATAGTGGTCGAATGTTACGTTTGATTAATTTCTGACTTCTCTGAGAAACCCAGTTGACAGAAAACTGTTAACTAAAATTAAGAGACTACATTTAAGCACCTCCTAATTCCAGTTTGATGGCTGTTTTTTTTTGATAAGCACAAATGGCTGTTAATTGTCTACTATGAGCTAGTTAACAATAAGGAAACAATGTTGAATTTTGCAACAAAATATCACAATGTTTGAGAAATGTTTTCCACAAAAGTAAAGTCATCCAATATTTAATCTTTTTCTACATTTTATGTACGGAAGAGGATTAGGGCCAGTGAAGAGAGAGAGAAAAAAAGTTTGGCAGGGTTCTGACTTTATTCTCAGAATTCTCACTTTAATCTCAGAATTCTCACTTTAAAGTGATAATTCTGAAAATAAAGTTAGAATCCTGCCCCCCAAAAAATTTCTCTCTTTACTGGCCCTAATCCTCTTCCGTATTTATACAACAGCCGTATTCTAAAATGGAATAAATGATGTACAAAGTAAGTTTGTATCATTATGTTGTTGTTTTTTTAAACATTATTTGTTCATGTTATCATTATGGGACATTATGTGTATATTTTTCAAAGGATCCCCTCTGCCTGTGTTTGACCAAGGCCATAACAACAAATGAGTACTTTCCAGTGAACAGTTTTTGGTCTCAAGACTGTTATGTTATGTTTTGTTTCGTGAGGGAATTTTGGCATTCAGTTTTTTTTTTTTATTCACATATATTTTTGTTTTTAGTGTGGCTATTTCTCCTCCGTACAATTATAGACCAGTAGTACTATTATACGGTAGTCCATTTATTTTGTTGCAAGCCTAAAAGACTGTTTTGTCTTTCAGGAGAAATATTTTTACTCTTGACTGAAATTGTTACTGATATTTTTAAGTGAGTTTCCCTTCATGAAGTTCTTCTACCTTGTCATGTCGAAAGGTTGCTTTTGCAACATACAGTATATGAAACATATGAGAAGAATATGCATCAAGAAAGCTTGTTACTGATCGGGCATATTTGTGATATGAAGTTACCTCCACACTATGTTATAAGTCACATTTATCGGAGTTTGATTTGATAAAGCGTTATATTTTTGGTATGCTTTTCACTTTGTGTCTTATGTTGTCTCATATTTTGCGTCTTCCTCTTTTTGTTTTTTGTAATTCATATCTGACCGCATTAAATTAGCTCGATTGTAGATTGCAGATCTGAGCAGAAATGCAACAAAAGCATTACACATGATTCCTTCCAGTCGACAGTTTTATTTTCTATTTTTTTTTTAACAGATCAAACTCGTTTTCATACAATCACGTGAAAAATACGTCTCGTACCCTAAGTCCACTCTCAATTCCTACAGTGCAAAAACAGCAAGTTCACAAAAAAGCTCATGGAGCAATCAAATAGTTTGGCACTTATATGTAAACTGTCCTTGCTTGGTAGACTTGCACTGACTGTAAACTCAAACAGTGCTGATGCTTGACACTAATATCATTATTTTCCCTTCCATATTCTGAGAAACGGTTGGCTCTTCAGGCTGTAAATAAATATGTGTATATTTTATATCGCTGCCCTACCTCTTTTCCCTCTTTTTTGGTTGTAATATTGTACTGTACTTATAAACACAAAAATGGTAAAAAAAAAAAAAAAAAAAAAAACTGCAGACAGCATTAATTTAAAAAAAGTTTCCATTTGTAGTGGACAACAGAATTTGTTGCATAGTTGAATGTTCTCCCATCAAACATTCAAACTAACAACATAATACAAACCTCTTAACCTAAGAAGAGAGACACACATACACATTGAATAACTTATTACACATATATAACATTTTCAAAACTAGTTCTACACAATAGAAAAACATTGTTGTATGGTGATGGATGATTTCAAGGTTTTGACGTTTTGAAAACAGATATTCAGCAACACAAAAAAACAAACATGATGGTAGTGTTTGTACATGGAACAGGGTGAACCATAAACTGAACTTTTATGAAACTTAAAGCATCTCTAAACAGCCACACACTCAATGGAGGTAGTATTAAGCATTCAAATTCTTAATGATGCTGGTGCAAATAGTTTATGTGCATCATAAGGAGAAAACTCCCTCAACATGTGATGTTTTATTATTTCCTGAAACTACTGGCACAGGTTCCAGAACAGCCATTGCTTGATTTTAAAGTGTGTCTCACTCCAAGTTGTCAGCAAGAACATATAGAGTATAATCATTCCTCAACCATTTTCAGTCTTATTCAAACTTGATAGGCCTCTTGCTTTGACAGAGCAATCATCCAAGTTGATGAGTAAATGTTCACAGCATTAACTTCATCAAATTAAACAATGGAACAACACTTCTTCAAGACCCTGCATGGCACAGTTGAAATAACAATAATCATAATCATAATAATAATAAAAGATGAAGCTCTTCTCTTCAGTCGTATTCCACAGGATCCTTCATATCTGCCACATTCTCCTGTGGATGACAGGAAATATAAAATGTTAGTAAAGCTTAAACCAAATGGGAATTATACACAACCGAACTAGACAAAGTGCAATTTCTGAAGAAATTGCGTGGGAATGCTGAAAAGCTGAATGCTGTTAGCTGAATGCTAAGATTTGTATGCATGTGCTTATGAAGTGAATTGAAAGATAAATGATGTGGAAATTACAATGTTTTAATTGTAGTTTTATGACAAATGAATAAAAAGAAAACTTGAACTGCAATCTGCCTAAGGTGGGATTTAATCATTTCAGAGAAATTATAACCCATTTCCTGATATGATAGTCAGTTGGTATCGAACCATCGAATGTACTAAAATGTGGTCCAAACGGGGTTTGAACCGAGGTTCTCCATGGTGGCAGGCAATTGCTCTAAGCACTGACCTAACTTGATTTGTTCAAAATCATGGATAACGGCATATTTGTTTTGAAAAGTGTCATCTGATGTTGAATGAAAGCTAACATGCATTACTCATTTCAGTGAAATTATAACGTATTTCCTGATATGATAATCAGATGTTAAACATGTATACCACTTAGCATAATGGCTATGGATATATTTGTAATGTACAGTCGGAGGTGGGATTAGAACCCGTGGTCTCCTGGTTGCTGGACAATGCACTTTACCAACTGCGACACTGAGCAGTAGGAGAGAGCTGGTCATGATGATCAGTTATATGTATGGGAGTGGGCGTGGAACGTTCAGCATTCCCACAATGAACTAGTTGAAAATCAGGCATTGCTTTATTTGAATGACCAAGCACTCACCCATCCTCCTTGACTCTTTAACCAGGGGGCAAAGGTCTCCATGTAGCACTCTGCGTACCCTTGCATGCGATGGACGCCAGTTGCCGTCACGATCCGCCGTGACACCTCCATGGTGACGGCCATGCGGCGTAACGTTGGGCTCGCCGTCGGCATGAGGAGTGGCGCGTCCATTACCTGAGTGTTGCTGACGGTGTCGAGAAGCCTGGCGAAGGACGCGTACGATAGGCGAGACAAACTGGAACGCAGAAATGGGTCCATCTGAATCTGAACAAGATTAGAGATTTTATTGATCCTGAAGGCAATCACTGCATCGATCAAAGTGATCAGGTCGGAATGATGAGAGGAGATTGCGGTCACATGATGAGAAGCTTAATTACAGAAAATGCAGTTTTATTGGTGAACAATAACATTACATAACAATTTCTACCTACCTTATTGTTGATTGAATCTGCCTCGACAGACAGGATTTGAACCAGCTGCTCGACCACTAACTCTTTGTCATCTACAACTTCAGGAAAAAGGGAATGACTTTAGGTTCAGTGAGAGTCATGTACTAAGCAAGAATCAATAAGCTGGCCAGAGCAATAAATTTAGTAGTTTACATAATGGTGTGGTATAACGTGGACCAAACCTGAGGAACAGGTTTTGACTTTGTACTTGATTATTTATTATTTATTTCCTTGTAGGGTTTGTACGCATAGTAAGCATCCAGGGCCCGGTTGTTCAAAACTCGGTTATATCTTTAACCACTGGTTAAGTAGATTTAACCAACCGTTAACATTAACGGCACTGTTATCTTGTTCAAAACTCTGTTAACTTTAACTAGCTGTTAAAGTTATCACACCTAAGGACCGCTGCTAACTTTTAACAGTGTGGTTGAGCACAAGAAAAAGAAAGAGTATCGAGGGCTTGACTTTGACACCGGTGATTATTTTGAGGAAGAGTTACGCACACGCTACTGCTTAGCAGTAATGCAATGCCAAGTCTCATGCCGAGTCTAAAGAGAAAAAATAAAAATTTGTGTTATTTAAGATGAGTTCTAAAAATGGACAGAGTGGGCTTGCCCAACATTTAGTGGGAGGTGATTTCAAAGAGAGGTTACCTGTGATGTTTCTTGTTAGCTTTCACGTCAATAATCAAAAAGACACCAAGACTGTGAATCGTGGCTAATTATTTAATTTAATTTAATAATATTTTTTAATTAATTTTAATTTAAAACATTAATTACAAAATATTAGTAATAATTACAAATATTAGACGAAAAATACACACATTAAAAGTGTGTAAATACAAAAACAAGACAAATAACTCAAAACTATTCTATCAAAATATAACACAAAAATACAAATCAGTCAAAAATATGTTAGACAAAAAAAACATTTGACAAAAATATGACAAACCAAATCATGCAAAAACATATTATATGTATATATATTATATATATATAATATTATATGCTACAAAAATATTGGCAAAATTATTACACAAAATATTCTCTGAAAAGACACACCGGAGAAGGAAAGAAATTCTAATGAATAAATAAATAAATAAATTCACAAAAATTCATAAATTGTTTCAACCATTGATTGAATAATTAAGTTTTCAAGTTCCTGCTTCTTTTTATTCGGCGAGTGCCAGGGGTTGTTTGGATAGTATGCATTTATTTCGCCGATCCAGAAGTAAACAACAAAAGGAATTGTGGGATCTATTGTTGCTAATCGGTGACGTAAATGGCACGGTTAACATTGACCGGAACGTTAATTAACAGCTTGACTAACCATGTTTTGAACAACGCATATTTAACGGTCGGTTAGTTAACGGCGGGTGAGGAATTTAACCGGCGGTTAGGGGTTAAACAGTGGTTAAAGTAATTGACCAACAGGGCCCAGGCGTATTACCTGCAGGAGCTTGCGGGAGGGTGGGACTCGACCTTTTCCCACTGGTAGACCTTTGGGCAATCTTTTCCAGCTTCTGTGCAACTTCGTGATAAAAAGTAGGAGGGTGATCTAGATGCCAGGAAACAAGAACCCAATGGTTATACAAGCAATCATTGTCAAATCTGCTATGTCATTTGACATACAACCTGGAGTCATCAGTTAAGAATTACTTCAACTAGCTATAGTGGTTAATAGTATTTAAATAAGCTGATGCACATTTTTGTTACTTTTTCAATTGAACCTGTAAGCTACAATGTTTGACACAAACAATTACAAACGTTGACATTAAAGTGGTGCCAGCCCTTACATCACATTGTAGTGCTTGGCAAAGCTGGTTTGTTTTGTTCTTTTTTGTAATTGAGACTCTTACTTGGGGAAACTAGGGTCGGTGTTAGCTCAGCTGTTTTGTCAAATAGCAACGTGGAAGGCCTCTGTGGTTGAGATCCAGGTTCCTTTTTCGCCTTCTCTTTCTCCTCTTTTTCTTTCTCCTTCTCCTTTGCCTTATCCTTCTCTATCTTTATGTTGAAAAACTTGGAAAGGCTTTTTTTCAGCTTTTTTTTGTTCAGTTTCTTCTTTTTGTCTTGTTTCTTTTCACCGTCATCCTCTTCGGATGTAGAGGACGGAGACAAAACATCTTCCTGCAGGAAAATGTTTTCTGGTCAATATTAAAGGTATAAGAATGTTGATGCATAATCAATATAATTAATCAAAAGAAACAATTTGATTATGAACTGAAACAAATAGTGAATTGTGACAACATTATTTCACCTTACAAAGGTGTATGATTTTCTGACTGCATTAATTATTTCCTCTTCAGCTCCAATTAGTTTGTTGCCAATTCCACATGGAAATGATGAACCGGTCAATCAAATACGGGTAAGTACTTTTGGACTGTGATGAACTACAACTAAATGGATTTTCCCATCACTGGTTAACTGTGATGACAGACAAAATGACCCGTGTGAAGATTGTTTCAAATTAAATACACATTTGAATTAAATTAAAACCACCTTTGGCCAAGTTACATGTTAACTCTCATTCTTTGAACTTTTAGGTCCTGGGATAATGTATCTCATTTGAAGATGATTGAAGAAATTCCTCAATGATTTGAAGGATGGACCACAAGAATCTCAATAGGGTTGGGATAATGGGATGTTAGTGGTGTTATACATTATCAACATTTTTAATTCTTTATTTCATATATTAACCATGTTGAAATGTTTTATAGATGTGTAGAGTAGGTGAAATAGTGTTGAACTCAGTATAATTTGACCTTAACCTAAGCTGGTACCTTGTTTTGTATAAAATTCCTTCTCAGTGTTTTACGCACACACATTCTGTTCGTGAGAACAGATTTTGCCACACATACCCTGAGAGCACCATCACTCACGGCCACTCTAAATCCAGTTCAATTTGTTTGTGAGATATTGTTTTGGGAAAAAAGTACGAAAAGTACCCTGAGAGTATATTTTGTCTAAAAAGATGAACACAGCTGCGGACTGTGTACGAAAATAATATTATGTAACATATTGTGTGAGAACCAATCTGTTTTACTTATTCATGATGGGAGGAGAAATAGGTGTTCTCTTACTGATTTGGATTCTTTAAAAGCTGTATTCCGCAAAAGAGGAGACACACACGCACTCTTGGATTGACACACTCTTTACGTGATATTCAACTGGTGTGACAGGAGATCTCCGTAATAAATCATCCTTCGAAGGAGCTTTTGTCACAAAGAAGTCTCATCTCCAATTTTTTGGAACACGCAAATGATGACAAATTATATCATCATTTAACAGTGGTCAAACCATAACTTTTACCCTCCATAGCAGTAAAGGTTCAAGATATTTTCATGAAGCGTAGGATTGTCACACCCTGCATCATTTTTACTTTAATTACAGTAGGTTCACGTAAGAAATCCAGTCATCAGACCTGTCTGAGATTTGTATCAGTAATCCAACAAGACAGGAAAATAACATGTGCCAATGCCATGTGCCACATTGTATAGAATATATCTGTACAATATGTTTTTTGTGAGATGATAACTCTTATTGAAGCAGATAAATAAAATGACTTAATTAATGGTTTATCTGCCTCTTCTTTTTTTAAACACAAGCCTCACCTATAAGACCAAAACATTGATGTTCAATGAATCTGATATTGTTTATTGCAGTGGTTCACAACCTTTATTCAGTGATGTAACCCCTGTAAAATATTTTTTCAGCCAAGTATCTCCTAGCTAGCGCAACGCATTTTTGGATTAAAACAAAAACAAAAACTTTAAAACCGTACCAACATATCTGTTCTCAAAAACAAATAATTAACATATTTATATATATATATATATATATATATATATATATATATATATATATATTTTTTTTTTAAATGTCCACAAAAAAATAACAAAATAATCAACATAAAGTGTCCTCTTTTGGATCATCGTAAGTAGAGATCTGTTATCAAAAAGAAATAATTAACTTAATTATTGATAAATATTTGTGCACAAAAATAATCAACATAAAGTCTCAGCCAGCACTACAGCCGCTGGAAGGAGCAGGTCTTCGGCGATAGTGAATGGCTTTAGCTACGACTACGAGCAAATACACTGCATAAGAGGATGTTGTGTGGAGGCCTTCCGCATCATATCTTGAGACGATCTGAATTTGGAATTTCCTTTTAAAAAAGTCGGGTGGCTTACCAACGTGACATTCGTGGTTTGTCAGATGGCGCTGCAGATGCGCCGGCTTCATGCTACTGTTAGCAAGTTTCTCCCCACAGAAAAACCACAGTGCCTTGGGTGGGTTGCAACTTGTGGATTTAAATCCAAATCAAATGAAATATTCAAAATACAACTGTACATTTGGCCTTCTTTTGCACTTGTGCCGCAGTGATTTCAGAAGACTTGCGTTTAAACCACGACTCCATTGTTTGCGTTTCCAAGTGATTGACAGCTACTAGGTAGCATGTGACAAGTTGGGTTGAACCATTCTAGTATGGGAGAAGAATGCGGGTTTTTTAAATAATGAAATTGAATAGTGTATTGAACATAAAATTGGTTTTATGAACTTATATTTGCCTGAAATATTTAATTCAATAATTATTTTTAAAGGATTTTTGCAAGGATGTTTTTTTCCCCCCCATGTACCCCCTGGAGTGCCCCCAGGGGTACGCGTACCCCCATTTGAGAACCACTGGTTTATTGTAATACAGATTAATTTATCAAGAGGGCCTTGAAGGATAATCACATATAAAATTGCAATCGCTAAGCGAGGTCTCCAGTGCCAGTCCCAACCCAGATAAACAGTACGCTTGTATCAAGAAAAGCTGCATTTTGTTTGCACATTAACTGCCGTTTGGAGGCTTGGTGTCACTTGCTTACCTCTGATAGCTCTTTAATGTTTGGCGGTATGGGCTTGCTGTCTTTTTCTAAAGAACCTTCTTTGGCAGAAGAGCGTGCAATATTTCGCCGGGGCAGCTGCTTCAGGAAGTCCTTAAATCCCGGCTTCTTCTCGTCTCCTGAGCTTTGCGCTTCGGCTTGAGAATCCCACCCATCTTTTACTTTTGGTTCTGGCTTGACGCTAGCACTGTGAATTAAGTAACAGTGGGAACAGTAATGAATAACAGATGGCACACACAATCACGTAAAACCTTCTCATCCTTACGTGGTACAAAATCCATGCCCATACAATGTATAATGACAGTGTCACTGAAGGGCAGCAAAAGCAAAAGTTTTTTTTTTTTTAAAGTATACATATTAATATAATTTTCACTACTCAACATGAATCACATACAGTATGTCATCATGTCATATCATATAAGTTGATACTGTTTGAGGTTTTGACATATTTATTTACTAGACAACAGAACTGTTTATCCATGAATTTATAATATGCCTTGCACAAAATTGTAATTATAATTCTGATAATTCTATAGTTCTGATTACTTGTTAACCACCTAAAAAAAATTCTTATTACCTCAGACAACCAAAAATGTCATTGTGGCAATTTTTGTATGATGTATTGTTTCATTTGTTTTATTCATAATTTATTTGCATGTGAAAAAGTGTTTTTTTTTCATTTTCTGATTATTAATAATTGTATTTAATTGATTATTTATTTGCGGTTATGCTAATAAAAAAATATTTTCTATACATTTTAAAAATATATATATATTTTTTTTTTATTATCTCTGCTGTATCGAAAATGGCATCAAGTATTGAGTATTTTCCTGGGTATCGATATTGAGTTTTTAATTTTAGCATTGTGACAACCCTAGCTACAATAACACCTGAAATGTGCCAAAGGCGGATGGACTCCATGCCACGCTGCCTTGATGCTGTAATTAATGCAAGAGGAGGCCCAACAAAGTACTGAGGGCATATGGCTTGATTACACTTTTCAGAAGACCAACACTTCTGTGTTTGAGATTCTTTTTGTTGGTCACATAAAATATTCTAATTGTGTGAAACAGTAGATGTTTTGTGTGTGTGACTTTTTGCCACAATCATTAGAATTGAAACAAATAAAGGCTTGAAATATTTCACTTAGTGTGTGGTGAACTAATTTATCTAGCAAGTCTCACGTTTTGAAACAAATTATTGAAATAAATGGACCTTTCCTCGACATTCAAATTTTCTGACCAGCACTAGTACTACACAGAAATGTGTTCTATGGAAGTATTTTGTCACTAATGATGACACAAACAAATAATCACAATAACAACTCCATACCATTAGTCGCCTTGCATGACGAGTAAGTTACCTGTACTTGTTGTAATCCTTGTAAACACCTCCGACTCTGCCTGGTCGCTCCACAAATGGTACAGACAGTGTTCGATGGAGGAAAGCTTGGAGGACAAGACGGCTCTCAGCTTTAATCTCAAGCAGAGAGATGGAGGTCACGGAGGAAGAGCGACCCATAGACATCACTAATATGAAGCAAGACAGAATAGTGGATTACAAAATGTACATTCATTGTGTTACTTGAACGGAGGATGGCAATCATCGCTGTGTTTTCTTAGAACAAAGAAAAAACATACACTGGAACCTGATGTTGTACCTTTCAGAATTTGACCAACATTGGGCTGAACGTACACCTCTGAATTTGAACAAAATTGCAGATGTCCCAAAAATTGTTTCAAAATCCTAACAAAATGGCGATTAAGATCCTGGAATGCATTGGTCAAGTCCTCTTTCAGCCCCGGGAGAGAGAAAAAATCCTGCAGCTGTCACTGTTTTAACGGGGACTATTGTTTTAATATAATTATTGTACTGTATGTGTAAATTGGCTGACACTGAAGAAATTTAACTTGGAAGTTAAGCTACCATTGTATTAACTTCTAGACTTTACACCAGGTAAGGTGCAATTATCATATTTTCACAATATATGTGTGACATTTTTATTTGGTGGTGTGTCATGTGATTTTTTTAAAATGTAAAGTATCATGTGCCTTAAAGGTTGGGAAACACTGGCTTCGATTAGCCTCTTGGGGGATTCCCAGGATGCATCGGCATCACCCCACTCCTTCGTTCTCTTTCTATTTGTTTTGTTTGTTACCACTACCAACTTGTCTCTCTTGCTTGTGCCTGCCTCCAACGCCATACTGTCTTGTCTCTAAATATTTGAAGTGTCTGTCTTTCGGTTGCAGACAAATTCCGTATGTTGGTCGACTAAATAAAATTCATATAAACACGTTAAATGCCCGGCGATACGACACCATTTCGATCACGATTGAAAAACACAGTGACGTCACAACGCGGATGATACTGTGCACATTTTTCAATTACACTTTTAACAAAACTCTCGCTTTGTCTCCGTACCACTAGGTCTCACTACTTGAAACGAACTAACCAACTAACTCGATGACTTAGAAAACGCAATGAACGACAATGTAGTCTTAACTTGGGAAGCCGGTTTCGTTCGAGCGCGCGGTCGCGCGAGAAACGTTCGCGGAGGCGCCCAAAGTAAAACGAAATCAAAGTTAACTAACGCTAAATATTACCGCGACTGAACCATTTTAAAATCATCCCATCGCTGTGTACAACTGACTTTCATTTAGAATCAAAGTACCACCTCAAGCTGTAAACGCCAAGGTAAGCCGGGCCCTTACAAACGACCTGTGTGATACTCAAACTTTTGGGTTGATACAGATTTTACCAAACGCCTCCAAGTGTCGTAGAGATGGTCACAAGAAAAATCATTGAAACGTTTTCGTACCTTCGTGATTCGGTGTCCTCAATCTGGGTAGATATTTGCGCTGGCTCCTCTTTCCAGTTTGTACAGTAGTGATAGTACTCAGCAACGCGAGTGGGCGCGGCCTGCACACTCGCCAAAAGTTGCCACAAGAAGTTTCATGCTGCCCTGTGGATGTAATTGTCATTGTGTGCCACTAGATGTCCTCTTTGGCTCATTTAACATTTCGTCAGGAGGCACTCGTCAAAATGTCGGAAATGGCAAAAGTACTTGGAGCTTCTGAACGTAGAATATTCCATTTCGAATCGCTACTGTCACCTGTTGACGAAAAATGAAACTGAACATACCGTTTTTTACATACACACCACGCATATTACGTCACATAAGGAGACAGGGCGCGGGAAATTCTAACCCGAATCCAGTCTGAAAACTATTGGCCAGAGGCTTGCAGGAGTACCCATTGTGAACAGCTAAGGTGTTAATCTAATAATTAGAATGCATTTCACTCATAAATGGTCAAATAAAAAGCTTATTGTAAAGTTATTTTTTTTTTGGGGGGGGGGGGGGAGTTCCATATTGCAACTTTAAATATGTTAGAAAAACTAATACGTGTAGTACAGCTATAATATATATATATATATATATATATATATATATATATATATATATATATATATATATATATATATATATTTTTTTTTTTTTATTATTTTTTTTAAAGCAGACCTTTTACTTTTGCTTTTTTGTTTTCAAGGTAATCAGTTAATAAACCATATCCATATTATTTGATTTGTTCATCTTTTTTGGGAGATGTGTCATGTCATGTACACACCTTAGACTATGTATTTAAAAATACTGCTGACGTAATCCTTAAAAGTTTTTGTTAGCATTATTGTGTCTGTAGTTTGCAAGTACAGTAATGTGTGTAAAATATGTGAATGTTATATAATTAAAAAAAAAAAAAAGTATATTGTCTTTTTAGGTTACAGGTTACTTTGCTCTGGTTTGGGTGATATACTACTAAAAACATTGAAAATAGAAAACATGACTGATTGTCTACCATTGGTCTGAGCAATTAGATTGATGTCATTTCTGCCGAGCCATGTACAGTGAGTCACTTTTTTCCCACTCTTCCTCTAAATGGCTGTTTTAGTACCAGTGTATGTGAGAGATATTTAATATGTAAGGTGATCATCAAAAGGCAGGGACAAAACTTCTACAGTTACATTTTGTTTCAGGACATCTATAAATTATTTAGTCTTGTGGGTGTTTCTGTTTTTTTGTGAATGGATTATTTGAAATGTCATTGAAGGAACTGAAGGAGCAAAAAAAAAAAATCATCTATTTTTTTTTCATCAACTCTCGATCAAATATTATATTACATCTCATTGAGTCATGATGGGCTTAAATGTGATGAGTACAGTATTGGGCAAGTTCTGATTTGTGTGCTTGTGTTCAATTCCCATTAACTGACTTTATGGTTAAATATTGTTAATATAAAAAAGGGGGAAATGCTCAAAGAATGTTTATTTTTTATTTTTTATTTTTTTTTAATCTTTTCAAATATGTTGGTCTTCCCATCTCACACACGCCAGCAGTATCCGTTCATTTCCTATCCCATCATCTTGTTCAGTGTCACGGGAGTAGGAGCTGACTCTGAAAGGCGGAATACACCCTGGGAGGAGCCCACTCCAAGTGTTCTCCTTCCATTTGTTGTAAGACTCTTTTCCTTTTATTTATTTATTTATTTATATTTTTAGCCTGTTGCCTATTCTTGAGTCTAACCCTCACTATTCATTTTGGGACTGGCGCTCAGTTTAGTTCCCCCCAGGCTAGGTCACTGATCGCCAGTCAATCACATTGCACATAAAGAGGCAGACAACCATCCACAGTTCCACACTTCGATTCACACATTCACTGAGTAGGATCTAATTCACTGAGTAGGATCTAAATTCCACGCCACCGCCACCTGCACGGAAGTGAGGCGAATGAGTGGCCCACTATCATCAACAGTGTAGATCAAATTTTAAATATTATATAATATTTTACTTTTCATTTATTAAATATTTGCCCCCTCAACTCTACCCCAGAACTCCTCAATTATAATCAGAGGTGGCAAATCCAGGTCCAGAAAGTAAAAACCCTACTACAGTTTGGCTTTAGCCTCAAGTGCTAGCTCGTTAGCTTCCTAGCTGGCTCCCATGGTGCTCGTTTCCCTGCTAGGAAACTAGCTAGATAGCTAGCTAGCACCAGGGGCTTAACCCAAACTGTGGCAGGGTTTTGAATTTCTGGACCTGGATTTGCCACCTCTGATTTTTTGTTTTTGTTAGGTTCAAAACATGACATGAAACGAGAATAAACACATTTATTACGGTTCCTGCATTGAACACAGACCAAACAAGAAAATGTATTGTAGTATTTTTATTGTTCACATTTGCCATCCAAAAAGTGTTTGTATTACATTTGGATCTGAATCTGGATCTGGCTTTTGTATTTTGCATTGTTCACGTTTTTTCCACATTATATATAACAAAGGTGAGACACCCACCTTGCAAAGCAACATGGTGTTTTATTGACCTTAATCTTTGGTTTACTTGCTTTAACAAATCATACAGTGCTATGTTGATGAGTCCAACCACCTGTCACATAAAATCAAGAGTATAACATGATTTTGGTTATGTTACATCGAAGTCTGCATAGTGTAATATAATAATATCATTATTATGAATGCAGCGATGAATTTCAAGCCGTTATTACTTGGAACAACTCCCCCCAAACTAGTCCAGCGTCTGTGTGAAATAAAGACACTGGTACAAGGATTGGGAGTAGTCACACCAAGAAATCACAAGACTGCATGCTAGCTCATATCAAGTAAAGGGATTTCAATTATTTGTTAGACAGGTTATAAGGTCAGACTTGACTCCACATAATCAATTGTCAAACTGGATTGTAAAATTAGAGTGTTTTCAAAGAAAACAAATACGACTAATGAAAATACCTTTCCAAAAATAAATTGCATTGTATACATACATAAAGTATATATGACAAATAGAGGTTAACCACACATTTTTGGTAAAATACAGTTTAAAAAACACACATAATTACACATACATAATTGCAGCAGATGGTAGGATGCAATTTCACAACTGTGGTGTGTTTTATCGTATTCTGTCTACATTAAATATAAGAAACAGTAAAGTGAATAAAGTTAACTATGGCATTCTTACCCCCTGCAACATTGCAGTAAAGCGAAGAAGTATTCAGTGCAGCCTCCTGCCTTCCTCCTCTGTCCTTTTCCCAAAGCCTTTTCTATCCTCTTGTAAGCCCCCCTTACTGGGTCAAAATCACAGTTGATCAGAGAAGGGACCAATAGCGAGCGAGGCGGCAGGGTGAGGCACTTCCTCTGTGACAGGAAGCTAACAACAAACACCCAGAGAGCATGGAGGGGGGTTGGTGGAGGTAATGAGAGATGGAGATAAAGAGATGTAGATGTTTGATGGCTCTGAATCGAGCTCTACAGGACAGGAAAAGGTCAATACGAACATTTAACACTGACATTGCACAAGCCCTGTCTATATTGTTGAACGACTGTTACATATACACTGGGACGTCAACACAAGTATTATCTTTTCGGTTCTAAACGCAAACACAATGGATTTAAAATGAAATGAACAAGATTTGATTTTTACCTGCAGACTTTCAGCTTTAATTTGAAGTTATGTACATTCAAATCAGGGGAACGTTGTAGGAATTACATTTTGTGTTAAGTGTGTGCCTCCCACTTTTGTGTCCCAAAAGCAAGGGGCAAATTAAGAATTCTGAATCAAAATGTGACTTTTTAAAACTTGTTTGCCAATGCTTTGCGTCTGAAGTCTGGACCGCTCTACCAGTCCTCTACTTTTTCAGTTCCTGCTTGGGGCATTTACACTTAAGTCTTGTCCTCAGTAAGTAAAATGCATGTTGAATCCGATTCAGATCCAATCTTTGACTTGCCTATTGCGTTAACATTCCACCTCTTTGCCTTAAAAAAAACTCTGTTTGCATTACTTTGGTCATTGTCCATCTGAATTGTGAAGCACCATCAAAATGAGTTCTGAAGCCTTGGACTGAATGTTAGCAGATAATACTGCCTGATGCACTTCAGAAATCCCCCTGCAGGAAACCAGTTCCATTGGCCGCCAAATATGCCCCACGCCATGGCATTACCTTCCCTGATCAGGTGGTACAAGTTCCTTGAATGTTTTCAGAGTTCGTTTTCATACTCACTCTTTATTTTAATTTCATTTTTATACATATATAAACTTTTGCTTGCCAGGACATTTGCCATATATAGCCTATAAACCTCTAATTGCCTTTAATCTAAAGGAAATGGCCTCTAGAGTCTGCAAATATATTTGTGATGCAAATAAGCAATTTACTGAAGGGTGTGTTGACGCAGTTAAACACGGAGAGAATGAGCAGCAGGATGGGAAAAGATTGCTGGCAAATGGGCAGGGTGCTGATGGAGTGATACAGAATGTTTGAGAAGCTCAAGAAGTGCAGATAAAGAGGAGTTAAATGCTCTTGTTAACTGCAGGGCGGGCTCTCCATGGGGGATTGTTGTTTATGAGAGAGGTTTAGTTGTTCTTTCTTTTTAATCTTTGATCGCATCTTTTTGCACAGTCAGTACACACAGTAATTAACTCTTCATTGCGTGTCACCATAGCAACACAACTGTTTGAATAGGTCTAACATTAAATATGAAGATACGGTCAGCAGGTGTTTGAACTGTATTGTACTTGATGTACACTACTGACAGATTGACATGTGATAATGCTCATCATTGTGCCTCTTGTGTGCTTATTTTGATACCATTGATTCCAGGCTCCAAAAGACATACTACTGCTGCTGCTAATAATAATAATAATAATAATAATAATAATCATCAACATCATCATAATGAAGCTTGAATTTATACTGTATCACACATTTTTGTTAAATGTAGATTATTAAAATTTATGCAAAAGATGTGGGGGCTCTGCTTACAGGAAATTCACACTAACATAGGCAGGAAATGCTGCTCTTGAAAGACCAACAAGTTATCTAAGACACTCGAGATTGTTTTCTCATCAGCAGACATTCAAGAGTTTCAAACTTAAACTAAAAACTTGGCCTGGTTTGGTATATTTAAATGATTGTTGAAAATACTAAATGATTCAGAAAAATCTTGATGTGCTGAATTTTGAGGCCAAATTTATTAGATGTAGCTGCATGATTGGGGCTTTTGTTCCACCAATTACCGGTACCCTAAGTCCATATGCATACATCTATCACTTTTGTGTCAAAAATTAAGGACGGCATTAAAAATTTTTTTTAAATTTAAGTGTCTGTGAAACCTTGTATTAGTCTCCAGGGTTCCGTTTCACAAAGCAGGTTTAGTAAAAACTCTGAGTCTGTTAACCCTGAAATGCTGGAAACTGAGTTTTCAGGAAGCGAGGTAACTCAAACCAGAGAAAGAAGGGTAACTCTAGCCTGTTTCATAAAGAGACGTAACTTAAACTCTTGGTTAGTTACCATAGTTACAGACTCTATGAATCTAACCTGGTCAATACCAGGTTTATCACAATGAACCTCGAGTTTCTCTCTGGCTCCACCTCTTTTCAGTCATACACCAAATTTGATTTCTTCATTCATTCAGTCAGCTGGCAAGTTTTGGCGTAACATAGTTCTGCCGTCTGTTATTTAAAAAAAACAAAAAAACAACAACACTCAATAGGTCTATATTAAAAGTCCACTTTTTCATGAACATGGCATGTCCTTGTGACAATGATCCCGTTGATGAAGGTGCATTCTAAAAAGAGAATTGTTCAACCAAATTAAGATTACAAATCGAATTGTTGATCAATTTAATAAAATTGCTTACAATGCTTAAAATTGGTAACACACGATGAAATTAAATTAATCCAAAGTAAATATATTAAGTTTAATTAATTATGAGTTTATTAAACTTTATATATATATTCACTTTTAATTAAATTAGTTCCCATATAATAATGTATAATGGCTGATTCCTTGGTCTCTTGACTAAAACAGCAAACCAACAAAATATTGGTATAGACTTTTTACGTTTGTTTTTAAATAAAATGAGGTGCAATAATAGCACATATTTTGACGTTAACAATAAAGTAAATCTCATTAAAATCAGATGCGGAAAGACTAAGTTATGATTTATTTTTAGTATGCGTGCATTGGCTTTAGTGGGAACTTTGCCACCACCAAGATGGCGGCCACGTAGGCATAATGCTTACCCGAGGTGTGGAAAAACATGGGGAGAAAGGCGGGGGGCCGGGGGGGGGTTAGCGAAAGAACAGGGGAAAATGGAAGATAGCGATTAATGAGGGTAGCAGGATAAAACGTTCCTATTAAAAATTGTTTGGATTTATTTATTTATTTACTTATTTATTTTTAATTGATTTAGAAAAATAAACTCAGCGGAAGTCCACTTGCTGTGACGTTGCTCTGGACGGTAACCTTGTGCGACAGCAATGACGTATTAGCGGCGCGCCCAAGTAGTGTCAAACATTTTTTGTGGGAGCAATAGAGTCCACTAAAATCCTCATGTGTTAATTCGGTTATAGAGAATAAGTTAAGTAACTAACCCTAACCCTTTATATTATTATTATCTATTTACTATCACATACCGACATAGCTTTCCGTGTTATCGACGAGCTGCGAGCTAAACTAGCACTGCAAACGTTGCAACTTGTTTTTTTCTTCTTCAAATTGATTAAAGACTATAATGACCCGCCACGGGAAGAACTGCACAGCAGGAGCTGTCTACACTTACCACGAGAAAAAGAAAGATACAGGTGAGAAATGCGTCGTGACTAATCCAGCTAAACTTTAAGATGCATTTTGAATAGAGCTAAACATTCATTGTACCCCTCGCACTCTGTGCTCCTTTTGTTGTCTTAGTGCGTGTTTTGGCTGGAAAATCGCAACCATGTTTGGCAAAGCACATAGTCGTCAGAATCTTCTGCGTTTTGGATTAAGTTGCGAAACAACGTGTACCGGATAAAATAACTGTGCTAAGCCTGTAAGCTTAAATAATAAACGGCAGAGCAGACAAATGTTCTTCTTGCCAAAGAAAAAATTGTGAAAAGTTCTGCCTGCATATTTGTTGTAGGGCCTAAAGGGACCAAAAATAAGTAAATGTATTCACAATATATATTTTTTTAGTTAATTGACCTATTAATTGATACATATAAAAAGTGTTTCTGAAAGGAAACAATGTTTTCTAAGACTTGCGGTGTGCTAATTTATGTTGAGCACTGTACGTATAGCTTCTGTGTCATGTATTGGTAGCAAATGCAATCTAATTGAAAGAAACGGCGTGAACTTGTTTGTATGTTTTCATCCTGCTCAGCGGCATCCGGTTACGGCACACAGAGCATCCGCCTGGGTAAAGATGCCATCAAAGACTTTGACTGCTGCTGTTTGTCCCTGCAACCCTGCCAGACTCCTGTGGTCACGTATGTTTCTCACCACACACACTGCATCTACACAGACATTGGCTTTCAGAAGTATTCATAGTACTCAAACTTCCTCATTTCATCACATTACGACGACTTCATGTATATTAGCCTTGCGTGTGATGGAACAACACAAGTATATGATTCATGGTTTTCCACATGAAAGGAAAATCTGAAAAAAATGTGGCTTGCAAATGTATTCACTTCAGCCCCTTTATTGATACATGAAATAATCAAATTTCTGTGATTGTTTTTAGCCCAGATGGATTCTTGTATGAAAAACAGGCTATTCTTGAATACATTCTGCATCAGAAGACGGAAATTGCCAGGAAGATGAAGGTACTTTTGTCTTGAAGTTTGTTGTTGTTGTAGAATGGATAGATGGGTGAATAGGTTTTTCCTTTTTTTTTTTTATCTTGTCAAAATGTAACTGTTTAAACAACTGTATTAAAGTTTCCCAACTTTTCTTGTAGGCATATGAGAAACAAAAACAAGCTCAGAAGAATGACAGTCAGCTTGAGTCCAAGTCCGAAGAAAGGGAGAAAGTGGAGATGTTCAAAAGCAGAGAGAATAGCATTGTATCCAAACCCATCAACCCTTTCATTTCCGGTACGCGTGTTGCAGATCCAGCAGTGACACTCCATTTCTATTGTTGCTCACTTATTTGTGGAATTAATGAATTTGTTCCCTGGAGGGCAAAGCAAAGTAGGCGAGAAAGTCCGGACGGACAGCAGCTCATCAGCATCCTCCTCCACTGGTTCAGTGGCCTCCTCCAGCCAGAATCTGCCCAGCTTTTGGGTTCCTTCCCTGACACCCAAAGCGAAGCCCACCCTTCTCAAGAAACCGGTCAGTGGCTATTAGGGATGAAAGTTTGCTACTCATTTTGGCCACGGTTAAGGCAGATGTGCTAAACGCTAAGCCGAGAGTGCTGCCTAATAATTTAACACAGAAACATGGATGTTTCAGAAAATGGATAGAGTAAGCGTTACTTTACAGTCCATGTTGATGGAACATTGCATTTTCCTGCAACCAGCATACTTGCGCCCTCTGGTGGTTTTGGCCAACTGGCGAAACAGAATACAGTCCACTAGTTCCACACCGCATTCTTACTGGCCTAGTGGTTAGCGTGTCTGTCTCACAGCCGAGAGGTCCTGAGTTCCAATATCGGCTAGAGCATTTCTCAATCATTTGCATGTTCTTTCCATGTTTGTGTGGATTTTCTCCAGGTACTCTAGCATAGTAGTGTTAATTTCGTTAACAAAAACTAAATAAAAATATTTTCGTCAACACACATTTTTCACCAGACAATAACTAGACTAAACTAAAACCCCTATTAATAAACAATAACTGCGACTAAACCAGTGTGCATTTTCATTGACTAATAAACTAAAATCTGTGGACATTTTAGTTCACAAACAAACAGACGGGACGGAAATTTGGATTTTGTAAAACCTTGAAGAGAGACCTCGGTGTTCACCACAAAGATATTGTGGTAAATCAACAAAAAGTTTGGTGGTTGTTGTTTATAACGTCCAACAATAACGCTAACCAATGCTGGCTAACTTACTAGCTTGTAGCATGGAGTCATAATAGCCACTTGTTGATATACTGTAATTGTGTGTAAAGTTTTAAATCAAAAAGAGAACATTTTATGTGAAGTGGTTTTAGATTAGATGGAAGTGTTCAATAATAGCTGCTGACAAAAAAAAAAGGAAAAGGGTAAAATGATTGTCCTGACTAAAACTAGAGTAAAATGTTTAAAAAAAAAATATATTTTTCTTTTTAAAACTAAAACTAGATTAATAAAATTGTTTTTTTTTGGACTAAAATGCTCGACTTATAGTTGACTAAAAGCTGACTAAATAGAAATGGGACGAGATTGATATGATCAAAACTCATAAGTGTGATTAAAACTGACACTGAATTTAAAAAATGTTTATCAAATTAACACTATAGCGTAGGCACCAGCTCACCAGTGGATATGAATATTATATTGATTACATTTCACTCATTCACTCATTGGAGTACAGCACTTAGAAATCAAACATTTCAACCTCTGCAAATTATTGTTGCATATTTGTTCTCACTAGAGATGTTTAATACCACTTTCTTTCAGATCGATACCAGTATGAGTATTCAACAAACTCTTGACCAAGTACCGATAGCACGAGCATATTTGATACATACAATTTTCAAAGAATGACAGATCATTTTAAAGAAACAAATGCATGAAATTAATGTAAATTTTCCACTCTAATTAAATAATAGTTCCTGATCACAAAACAGCCACAAAAGGGCAGGCAATAACAGTATCGGCCACCATTACAGGTACTGATACCTTGAAATAAGGCAGCGTGTTGGCCTGATACCGATACCTGGTATTGATATTCATAAATCTTCTTCAATATGTTTAATCTTTATATATACAATATGGTATAATATACTGTATTTCATTATCATTATTTTTTAACTTAATATTATTACCATTATGTTACTTTTGTGATTGGCAGAGAAAAAAACATGATTTTCCTGCCTTTCATAGTAACGCATGCAAGGTCATTTTGATTGAGGTTTAGGCCACCAAATATTTTATTTATTTTATATATGTAATGCTCAGCGAGATGCCTTCAATGCTCCTTAACGGCCACTTTATTACGTGGCTGCTTGTTTAGTGAACTTGCAATCACTTGAACCTGTTTGTCTTCAGATTTGATGTCATGATGACTTGTGTTTATTTTGTGTATTTGCATATGGATGAGGACAAGTTAACCTCTGAATCCAAAGATCAACTGTGGGTCTCGAAATGCAAGCAACAGTGAGCATAGAAATCATGTGCCATCAAATCAACAGTTTCCTCTTATTTCTTCTTTTCAAACGTCAGAGCAAGACTGTGTTGTGTCCGATGTCAGGACGACCGATAAAGATGAACGAGCTGATCACAGTGCGCTTCACCCCGGTTGACCAGAGTCTGGACCGGGTGGCCCTCATCAACCGCCAGGTCAGTCTAACATGAAGACTTTTATACTTGTATACATTTGTGAAGTTGTGAGCTGTCACACAAAATGAAAACACAAGCAACGAGCATGGAGAAGATCTACCCATTGAACTAACCATGTGGTTCGAGTTCGAGCTCCTGATGTCATTCAACAGGCCGCATTAACCAAAATGTTATCATGATTTATTTATTTTGGTTTCTCTCGATCATTGAAATGTAATGAAGAAGAAAAACAATTAATGTGCAGAACGGCGCAGTACATTTACAAGTTCCCACATTGTGACAGGACCCTGAATGCACAATATAGCTTGTAGCTAGCCCGGAGCAAATCAGTGTGATTCTGCCTTCCTATAAGGTGTTTATGACACTCCAGTTGGAGTTAACTGTAAAACTAAACACACAATAAGGAGAATTGCATACAGTGTGTATTTAAATACAACACATACTTTGTTTTTAAAACATCGCTAGCCTAGCGCTAATGCTGAAAAGCCATTCAAATGCAAACAGGAAGTTAGCATCAACTTTAGTCGTAATAGTCCTTCAAATGACAAATATTCACACACAAATGCTGTGGAAACGTATACCCATGGGTAGGATAACACTACGTAAACACAAATTCTTCCCAATTTGTGAAAAAAATAGTTATTTTAATAGAATTTAATCACAAGTTTGTGTTGTTCTCATTCTAAGCGTGTACACAATGAATGCACGGCATCACACTGCCCCTAAGGCGCAGGAACACCCAGCATTTGTTTTGCAATTACTTTTTTAGTATACAGTATTTTTATTTCACCTTTTTTTTTATTTTTACTTTGAGTTTAAGGATTCACTGAATTCAATGTGAAGGGATGAATGGGCGTAAAGCTATGATCATAGTTTTTATTAGTTAAAAATTATTATTTTTTTAAATCAATAAATAATCATTTTATTAATCGGGATTTCAATCTCAATCAAAATAATCGTGATTATTATTTTTTCCATAATCTTCCAGCCCTGCCACACGCTAACACAACAAATACTACATCATGTGTAACTTTTGGCTTATTTATACTTTTATGAAACCAATTTATTTCTTTACCTTCTTTTTTATAAGGTTTTCTGTTTTCCAATGCAGTGCAATCGTGATTGGCCGTCAGCCTGTCACTGAAAATGAGGCCATATTTGAAGTTATTACCACTTATTGTCAACTGAGCCTTGGGCACCACAGCTGCCCCACTCCATGTGTGCGTGTTGTCACTGTTCGCACATGACTACATTGCAGTCTTCCTATTAAGAACATAATGATCATTTGTGTCTACGTTTCTTCTAACAACAGCTATAAATTGTTTCAGTTGCTACATTTGCCTGATTTATTGTATCAAGCGGTCCACTATCAACAGGACAGGTACATCTGTGCGGTGACCAAAGACGTCCTGGGCAACAGCGTCCCCTGTGCTGTCCTGCGACCTTCGTGAGTCGTCTTTACGCGCTCGCCTGCATGTTCAGAGGGAAAGACTTACAAATGTGGCCGTGCTGTGTTCAGTGGGTGTGTGGTGACACAGGAGTGCGTGGAGAGACTCATCAAGATGGACATGATGGATCCTGTGAGTGGAGACAAGCTGTCTGACAATGACATCGTACCACTGCAGAGGGTATTTCAACACACAACTATGGATTCTTAATGTCAAGATGATCTTGATTTGGTGTTTCTTATACTTGACAGGGAGGGACGGGCTTCGCAGGTGCTGGCGTAGACCTTAAGGCCAAAGAAGCTCGTCCAGTGATGCAAGTGTGAAAGATGATCTGCTAATAAGTATGTTGCTCTCAAAAACTGTGATTTTGTTTTGATATGGTAATTCTGAAGAGGCTTTTTGAGAGTGTTTAGAGAGAAAGAAAAAAAAAAGTCCTACATTAGCTACAGTATATTGTTCATGCCACTAAACTCTCCTGCTTATTGGTCAGTTGAATAAATTTGTTCTACCAAACGTCTTGATGAATGTATTTGAGTAACTTTTCTAAAACACACAAAAAACATCAGTCATAATTGTTTGCGGTATCGCTATTCACAGCTCTTCATGGCCCTCGACCTCCATGGCTCCATAGTCTGTGATGGTGCTGATCTTGATGAAGTCAAATTTGTCGAGCATCTCAGAGAGTGTCAGAAGTCCATCCTGACATGCACACAAGAGGGAAGATGGAAAATCAAAATAATAAAGGGAAAGAAAGTAGTTCAATAATGCGGATCCATCAAGGATGGAAATCATGTTAAGACATTTTCTTCTGAAGCATGTTGTGGCTGCAGCTGTCCACTGTCACCTCGACTTTTTGTCGAGCAACTCGAGTTGCAAGTCGAGGTGACAGTGGACAATACAAGTCGTCCATTGCTGTAGTTCTCCGGCCCCTCATTTGAATAACATTTCGACCTGACAGAGCGTCTGCAGCATGAAATAAATAAATGTGAGAGCAGAGCGTTTTTATTTATTGATTGATATTTAATTCTATTTATGTATTAATTTAGTAATTTTCTTTATTTAATTATTTAATTATACTTTTTATATCTGTTTTTATTTCCACTTTTAGTCATTTATTTATTCATTTATTTTTAATGTTGGCAGTTTTGGTCCTCCATAAGTATTCAGTGCAAAATTAAAAACAAAACATGTAATGATACTCAACAAACTCAACAAAACACTAATAATACGACATGTATAAGGCGATTACAATCCGCTAAAGTAGTAAGAGAATATATATACTGTACAGCTGGAGACTTAAGAACCCGACTAAAAAGGAATTTACCTTATTTTCCGCGGTGCAGCGGTCTTTTTCAATAATTGATTTTTTTTCCTAACAAATAATTCTATGATTGAAATTGAAAAAATTGGTATAAAAATACATCCTATTATTATTAGCGACCATAAACCAGTCTTCCTCACCCTAAAAATAGATTATACCTTTAAACCACCCCCGACATGGCGTTTTAACATCTCCCTGCTAAATGACGCAGAGTTCGACAAAATTATAAGAAAAGAGTGGGCAGACTTTCTGGAAATAAATGATTACAAACTTATCTCCATCTCTTCTCTGGGAAGCTGGGAAAGCGGTAATTAGAGGTAAAATTATATTCATCTTATAAAAAGAAACAGGATCAAAAATTAGAAAAACTTGACTTAGAAGATAAAATAAACAACTGACGGATGAATACGCAATAAACCCAAATGACTGACTTACAAAATACAAAAATACAGTTAGACGATATGTTATCCAAAAAGACAGAGTTTATAATACAACAATTGAGATACAACAACTTTGAAAATAATAACAAATCAGATAAATTTCTTTCTTTTCTCGGGAAAAATCTCTTATAAAGGCTATTAAAGGGACAACTGGTGAGTGTATGCAATGACCAGAAGAAATTAATAATATTTTTTCTAACTATTATCGCAACCTATACTCAGAAACTAACAAGCCTAACCCTGAGCATATTGAGGCATTCCTCAGTAGCTTAAATATGCCTCAGTTATCTACTGAATATAAAGATATTTTAGATGCGCCACTCACCATAAACGAGCTGCATAGTGCTCTAGATAGTATGCCTAATGGCAGAGCACCTGGCCTGGATGGTTATCCAGCCATATTTTTTTAGGCACTTTTGGTTAATGCTTGCTCCATTATTCTTAAGAGTAGTAACAGAAATTAAAACTAATGGTTACATACGTCCACACATGAATACAGCAGCAATTAAACTTTTATTAAAGCAAGACCCCACCCTTCCGTCAAGTTACCGTCCGATATCACTAATTATTACTGACATAAAATTATCGCTAAGGGCTTCGCATCTAGACCAGAAACGGTAATCTCGACAATCGTTTATAACGACCAAACAGGCTTTATTAAAGGTCGTCATTCTACTAACAATATTAGGAGAGTCTTTAACCTTATTAGCATGTCACAGCGAAATTATAAAAAGGCAGTTATATCGTTGGATGCAGAAAAAGCCTTCGACAAAGTTAACTGGTCTTTCCTCTTTGCGGTTTTAAATAAATTTGGCTTTGGGAAGTCATTTATTCACTGGGTGTCAGTATTATATGATTCTCCTAAAGATACAGTTACTACTAATGGGATTATATCTCAGAGTTTTACTCTACAGAGAGGCACAAGACAGGGATGCCCACTGTCCCATTTATTATTTGCAATATTTATTGAGCCACTTGCATTAGCTATACACCAGGAAAGAAGGATTCAAGGAATTAACTCTGGGGTAACAGAACACAAAATTTATCTATATGCCGGTGATATTTTACTTTATTTAGAAAAGCCTGCTATTTTGTTAGGGGAAGTATTTAACACAATAACTAAATTCTCACATTTATCAAATTATTCTATTAACTGGACAAAATCAACACTACTACCTATTACAGAAAATTCATGGAACCCTGCAAGCCAGGACCCACACTACTCATTTCCTATAGGTAATTTAAAATACTTAGGCATAAAAATCTCACCTAAATTAACTGATTTAATTCATTTCAACTGCACTCCACTTCTGGATAGCATTCACAGTGACCTGGAGCGCTGGAATAATCTTCTTAGTTCTCTAATAGGACGAATAGCCACCATTAAAATGAAAGTTTTACCCAAAATAAAATAAACATTCTCAATGATTCCATTCAAACCTATGTCTAACTTGGTTCCAGTCGCTGGACTTGACCGTTACAAAATTCTACTGGAAAGAAAAGAAAAAAAAGAGCAAGATTAGTCTATCCACTCTTCATAAAAGCAAATCCAAAAGAGGTTTAGAGGCACCAAATTTTATCATCTCACCTGCTCCCAATTTTAATGCACCTCACGCACACACTTGTATATACAATGGGTGGGGTCACATCCACAGTGTAGGGGTAGAGTTCGCCAGTCGGCGAACTCAGTAACGGGTTAGTTTTCACTAGGCACGTCGGCGTGACGACTGGGATCTTTCCCCGCCGGGCCTGGGGTTTGGGGGCGCCTCCTGTCCCCCGGTACTCCCTTCCCCTTTTCCGTCCACCAAGCGGCTGGAGGTGGGGTGGGCGCGGGTGCCCCCGCTACTCCACTGTCCGGCCCCTCTCCAGCACAGATTCCTGGATTCATGGGGCTGGCGGGGTGGGGGCGGCTTGTTGGGGAAAGGGTGGGTACGGGTGGGTGGGGGTATATGTCTGGGGGTTTGGGGGCTGGGCTGTGGTGGGTGTGGGCGGTGCCTGTGGGCCAGTGGGGTGCCTGGTGGGCCTGCCGTGCCCCGTTCTGCTGCGTTGGGCTGGGGGCGCGGGCCGTGTTGGGGTGGGTGGCGCTCCGGGCTCCTGGGTTTGCTATCCGGCTGGTGGCCCCCGCAGGGCCCTGGGGTTGTGCCCTGGCCGGAGTCGACGGCTCCCGTTTGGTGGAGGTTTTTCATGCATGCCAGATCCACCACACAAGCATCTACCGAAATTCAACACTATCTGCTTCTTCCTCTGGTCGCTGAATCGGTGAAGGCGGATGACCGTGGATCTCACTCTGCTTCATCTATCCTTCCTTTCTTTCTTTAGTCTTTCCTTTGGTCTCTTGAGGTCTCTCTGATTTGTTGGAATTGACATGCTCCTGGGGTTGGTGAAAGATTCTGGTTTGTAACCCTGTGTGTGTAGTAGCTGGTATCTGGTCGGTGCTGGATTTCACTTTTTTTTATTTGTCACTCCTCGGGTCTCCTGACAACTTTACGACTATCGGGATTCTGAAGTATTCGGTTTAGGTGAAGGATATGGGATTTTAAATAGGTTTTAGGTGAATTAATGAGCACAAACTCACATGCACGCACACACATTCTTATGCACAAAAAAAAAGAAGAGCAATGATGATGACATGTTGAATCGGTAAGATTACCGAATGAACACTGAGCTCTCTCAAAAAAAGAAAAAGAAAAGAAAAACGCGTAGAAAGTTTTTTTTATTTGTCCAATCAACAATCTGTAACAATCTGTAATAGTAGTTTTATTTGATCACAAACTTATTTTAGTTAACTGTAGCCACTAATCTTAACATGCTTTTGACCTATGCTCATCAGCAAATTGAGACCAAGTCAATTCAAAACAACTGCAACATCTTTGGTTTGAAATGTTTAAAAATCAATTTCCATATATGGGGTAGTCAACAGTAAGAAAGGTACTGAAAATATTTAAACTACAGCAGCTTCTAAACAATGAATAAGTGGTCAGGGGAGTGTACTATGTAGCCATGGTGGTTTCTGATGTCATTCAGAAATGTTATGACCGCTTCCTAAGCTCAAACTCAAAACACATCATTTCACTTTATTTATATCAGTGCATGTTGGACGATATCCACAGATTTTGGACCACTTTCTAATTGAAATGTTTTATGACGAACTACAATAATGCTATGTGGACATGCACAAATCACCTGTAAGCACATACACAGTATGTGACAGCATGTGTAATAGTTTTCTGCGAGCATGATACTTATCGTGTAACCCGGCGACCGGTAGCGGCCGTCACACAAACACTCCATGTGAGCAAACTTCGTGAAACAACATGAACGCGAATGAGCTCCGTTTGGAGCGTGACAGCTCATCAAAGCTCGTCGTGACTCTTTGTTAAATCTTCTCCGTAATTGGTGGCCTGGCTGCCCACAAACATGTTCCAGTTGGCCAGGATTTCCTGCTTGGTTATTTTCTCATCCTGATGATTGATCGCCACAATTCGTGTGATTGACACAGAAGGAGATGGAGAAGATGCATGAAGTCATGAAAAGGAAGAGATTAAGACAGAGAAGAAAGATAATTAATCAGTGTTAATTAAAACTTGATTAAGTCACAATTATTGATTATATCAGTGTTGATGAATGTACACTCTAAAAACAGTTGGGTCAAAAGTAACCCAATTATGGATAATAATAAAAAAAATTGACCGATCCACTTTATGGGTCACAAGTTTCTGGGTTCTTTTATACAAAATCACCCAATTTGTTGACTCAAGTAAAGGATATGACCAATATTTATGAGTTGTTTTATGCTGAATGACCCATTTCTAGACTACTCAAAGTTGGGTCAAATCAATCCAAGTAGAATATTGGTCCATTTTTGACCCATAGTTGGTTTATTGTTTTTGACCCAACTGTTTTTAGAATGTACCTATACCTAATGTATATATACTATGAATGATAATTCTAACTTTATCTAATGCATCCAGGTATCAAGCCATCTATCAATCATCCATCCAGGAACTATATCAGGCAGCCTAGCTTTTTATGGATAGTTTTTTTCTAGCGTCGTCGTGGCACGTGTGGCAATATTACCTTGTTGGTGTCCGTCTCGTGGATCAAGTGCTTGGCTTCATTGTCGGCGTGGTCGACTTCTCCAGGCAAAATCCACTGAGCCACCTCACTGAAATCCATGTAACCATCCTGCGTGACACGTGACTTGTCTTACTATGTATGATGCACTTTCAAAATGCTTCTTTGTTTTTACATAAGATACATTCTGGATTGTATTGGGAGCGTCAGCAAATATCTTCATCTTTATTCAAACAGCAAAGCAGATACAGCTCTTGTGATACATTCAGTCTCTCACCTTGTTGGCATCCCTCAAATCAGTAAAATGTTTCTTCTCAGTCTGGACCCATTCAGGTTCACTCTCTCCCTCCTCTGGTGTGTACATGTCACCTATGGACAGTCACACGTACAAACATTGCAGTCAGTTTCCAAATTGAGAGTAAGTGGTTGATCTGAGAAAAACACCAAAAAAGAGGTGCCATACCGATGTATTCGGCTAAGCTGATCTTGCCATCACCATTTTTATCAATGTCTTCAATTGTTTCCTAAAGAAAAGATTTGAAGAAAGTGGTTTGATGATGCAATAAATGGTCAAAACAGGGGTGCCCCTTCCTGATTGGAAACGCATGCGGAAAATCAATCTCTTGTCATGTACTTAATCAAAGTTTTATGCTTCACTACTATTTATGTCATCATAACACACCCCACTCCACTAACCCTGTCACGGATAGTTGTTACTACAGTGGACAGCAATTAAAAGATTTTCTTCTATATAAATGAATCTTTTTGCCACAATTGGCCATTTGCCACTCCAGTGGACACTAGTGTAGTCTTGACATACACTGCCATCCAGTGGTCAACGATTGTAAGTGGAAAAAAATTAAGGTGATAATATGTTTTCCCATGCCTTTAAAATAATAAAAACAGTTGAGAAAAAAAATCCTGATGTAGGTTATAATTTGAGTATAAAAGGGCTTGACACTACCGCAAACATCCAATTTCCCATGGCAAGTCATAGTATAAGTTATATGTGTGTACCTGTACAACCAAGTCTTTCATGTAATCAAACTCCTCTGGGTGGAGGAAGGCAGTGAACTCCTTGCGCGTGGCGATCCCGTCGCCGTCACGATCGGCGGTCTTGAAGCGTCTTTCGTCCCGGGTGAGCATGGACTTGTAGGTGGCCTTGTCCTCCACGTCGTCAAACTCCTCATCTGAGAGGACGGACAAGACAGACATCAGACAGATATTCAGATTGACCCTGTCGAATAAATCTTACCAAGATAGAATCCATAGGTGGTGTTCTTGTACTCCCCCCAGGCTATTTTGTCATCTTGGTCCTTGTCGTAATCCCTCCAGTGTTTGTTCACATTGTCCTCGATGTAGCGCCTCTGTCGGTGTTTGATCCAGTAATGCAACTCTGCGTGGTTGATGAAGCCGTCCTTGTCGGTGTCAATGCGGTCCACAATCTTCCTGAAAGGGGGAACAGGAAGACGGAATCAACTTACTTTGTATTTCTTGTGATATTTTGGCACCAAAAAACTACATTCAAACTCATTCAAACCCAAAAATGTAGAAATACTTTTTTGAATACTTTGTCCTTCACTCTTAAAAACATATTTATATGTTTTTTCTATGCTAGAGCATACAGAAGGCTTTGATACAGCTTCATAAAGAGGTCACTTAAAGCAATGGTAGTTATTACAAAAACGGCCAGCAGGTGGCAGCAGAGTAAAAGAGACCAGCCAGGGCCATGTTGCAACAAGCTCTTTTTCAACTGGTTTGTGAATAATGATGAAACTTGGCTATATTCTAATGCTAATTACTCCAAAATGGAAACAGATAGAAATATATTATTTTTTTCCTGATGAAAAAAAAGAGACTCATCTTTCTTTTGGTAGGTTCCATGTTTTTATAGCAATAGACAGAATATTCTGTGGGCCTTGCAAAATAAAAATTCAGTGAAACAGCCGGGCGTGAAGGGGGGTTGCTTCAGTGAAAATGGCTGGGAGAGAATGAGTTAAAGTGAGTTGAGGAGTTTCTTCTAGACAAAAGTAGTACTTTGCTCATGTTACAACTATAGGCAATTTCAATATCTTTAGGAGCATTGTCAATTAGCAAGAGCAAAAGAACACTTCACTGTGTTGCCCCTACATAATGTACTATACAGTACTTGCAATTTGCTACAAGCAGATTTCATTTTGCACCTAAGCTCTTCTTTTTGCTGAAAAACTCACTTATTTGCTACTTGTAATCAGGCCACGGCCCTGTCTAATATAAAGACTTTGGCGCAACTATGAGGTTTGGCGATATACAAACTGGATGGATGCTTTGGCACCATCTTGTGGCATATTGGTGCCAAATATCAATGTGTGAAGCGAGAAGCTTCTTTTTTTACAAGCCATAGCCATGTTGAATAGAAGTGCTTTGTAGTGGATTTGTGAATTAAAAATTGTGAATTATTCTTACAGTTGTTATTTCAACTACTAGTTGCTTAAAAAAGAAAGAAAAAAGTAAGATGACCCAAAACAAGAGGTCCAAATTTCTATTTTAGCATGACGTGCGACAGTTGGTGTTATGCTGACATCGGCAGAACCTACGCCAATCTGTCTTTACTCTCCTCGGACGTTAGCTGGTCGAAGGTCTTCGCCTCCTCTTTGCCCAGGAAAGCCTCGTGGTCGTACTGAAAGTCCTGAGCGTCATTGTGGGCGTGGTCGCTCAGGTCGGCGTGGTGATGGACGCGTTTCTCCTGAGCAGGGACGGCCAAGGTGGCAGCAGCCAGGAGGTAGAGGGATGCTAGCGACTGCAGCAGCATTGTGATGACCTCTCAGCAACTGAGGATTGGAAGAGATGTTGCAGGACAATTTTTTAGCAAAGTAGCTCTTGTAAATGAATTTCATGGCAGGACAATGTTTATGTAATTCAAAAGACTAACCATGATAAACTTATAGTTATTGTTTGGAAGTCTCCATATTGCAGCGCATATGTTTAGTGTATATTGCCATTTGCTACCGCAATTTTTAAAACATAAACGGATGGGCAGTTTGAATTGAAATTTGAACATTGAATGAGTTGTTTGGGGTGGAGGGACACACCCAATTCAATAGTGTCAAAGTGAGGAAAGACAACTGAAGGACAAAGTCATCTCACTTAATCAGGATGCTAGTTTTGCTTTCATTGATACGTTTAATCTACTACATCAAATCAAACGTACTTGAACGAGTCTGATGTAGGGTAGGTATAGTTTTCACCCCCCCCCCCCTTTTTTTATGCTCGGTAATCTGCAAGGAGCAAATTCCAAACGACAATTTGTAGTAGAATAGAAAAATATCAGCGTACTAGATCAGACCCTTGCAGCTTTTAACTTTACCTTACCTAACTTTAAAATGTTTTTGTTTTACCATAAACTAAGATAAGCATAGTCTGACATTTGAATTGCACGCTCTGGTTTCTAGAAAAAGAAACAATGGTTCGAATACCATTCTCATCCCTCCCTTTACAGTGAGTGCCGTCTATTTTAAGACTGCCATCACTACGAATCTCATCACTTCAGAGCGTTGCAAAAAGCATAGTGCGACACCTTAGAGATTCAAAACAAGCCAGCGTTCCTTTTTTTCATCTTCTTAAGATCAAAGACCAACTTCCAAAACAACTTACCACTTTCTTGCAAATTGCTTGCGCCGCACCTCGGTGAAGTTTATCGCCAAGGAGAAAACTCTGTCCGCGTTGGCACTCTGTCACTTTAAATAACGCTGTGTAGAAGGCGGGCTTTTTTGTTTAAGTAACCAATGAAGACAGACCAAAGGAAGCTTTTCAACCAATCACACTTTTGACATTCATTCTAATCGGTCTTATTGGCTGTTAACCGCCACGTAGTCACGTAAAAACGAACTGCCTTTGTAACTGAGATTTGCTGCCGCTGCTGTGATTCAAGGTTCGGTGTATTCTCTTCTGACGTAGTTGTAGTGGATATCACAAAAAAGGTGACGAAACACTGGACAATCACGTGAAATACATGACCACGTGACGTGCGCCACTGAGGTGAAGTTGGCTTTAGGTTGGATTTTCCGGGGAAGCCGCCTATACGAGGATACGCTACGGGAGCTCTCGTTTATGGCCTCGGAGTCAAGCCAAAAACACGTTACGGTTAATTTCAAATGGGTGGGGGAAGTACCGCTATGCGTGTAACAATATACGTTTTTCAAAATAAAAGAGTGTCATTCACAGGCAACTAGAAACACAGTTTTATATAATTTCGTCGCATGGAAACGAAAGAACATAAGATGTGTCAACCGGTCAGTATTGTTCTATCATATTGCAATGAAAATGAGTCATATTTAATAGGGAAGGTACATCACTATCATTCCACGCTGATTTTAAGTCCACAGGTCACATGACCTGGACGCTATTAAGCTAAACTGCTAAATTTGCATGCATAAAAATTCATAGAAAATAAGGAAAATTGTGAAATTGAAAACTAAGAGTCATAACTTATAGGCCAAGACACTTTAAGCCGCCACTCCCAAGGAATATTTCTCGGCATACGATCCTATACATTTACAGTATTGAAATTGGAGAACATTTGAGACAGTACTTAGTAGAAACAGCATGATTTATGATGTTTTGAATTTGTTAAACATAAGAGGACTTCAGACATTTTACAACTTGCCTTAAATACATGGATAACTTATATGCTTAATGATGTTTACAAGAGGTAACTTGTATATTTTTTATTAAAGAATTATACCTGTAATTCAACAAAAGATGCCTCTGCTAAATTTAATATTGGGGTCAAAGGAACTGAGCGATAAAAGAAAAGGGGTCTTCAAAGCAGCACATACCGTCCACTTGTTAAAAAATAATAGTGACCACCCCACCAACCACCCGCGCCCCCGGCCCTATACTAAGAGCCTATGAGCTGTATATGTATACTCTTCTGTACGTATACATATATTTTATACAGTATTCTGCTTGCGAGATGGGAGGGGTAAGATGGCCACCCTGTGGCTTCAACGGCTTGCACGGTTGTGTATGGACTATCGGCTATCCAATAATATATACATATCGGTGGGGAGGCCAAGCACTACTATCCCACACTGATTTTGAGTACATTGGTCACATGACCTGGAAGCTATTGAGCTAAAATGTTAATTTTTATGTATAGAAATTCATAGAAAATATTGAAAGATGTGAAATTGGCAAACAAACAGGAGGTGTATCTCATGCGGGGGGCCCATAAAGAAAGAAGAAAGAAAGCAAAAGTGCTAACATTTACAGAAAAAATAAAAATAAGTGGAGAGCTAAGACAAAAAAAATAAGAGGTGTGTGCCCCCTAGCAAACGTGCCACTATTAGCCAGCACTGATTTGGGGTCAATAGGTCTCATGACCTGAAAGCCCACATTGCACAGAATGGAAGTACACTTACAATTTCATTGAATGACCTCTTGACAGCCTGCGTTAGTTACTGTATATTGTTTTATTTTATGATGGTGGTTGTTGCACTTTGAATGGCATATGGAAATAAAAGGTTGCCATGGTTGAGGAACAACATTTGAAATAATCAAGTTTTTAGTCACAATAATTCATATTAAAGGGCAATGAGAACATGTATATACATTACCAATTCAATGTTCAAATGAAACGGTTAAACTAACAGTCTCAGCCCCAGGCTGTCTTATAAACTACCGTTCAAAAGTTTGGGGTCGCCAAGAAAAATCAATTGAGCTGTTATGGGAGCATTTTCACCTTATGGCAGGGTTTTTCCTAGCTCAAAATGAGGCAGAGGTGGTATCATCCTGACTATGATGGGTAGTACTCGCAGCGGTGACCTATACCATTATCGGCCACCCTCCTGCAGCCATTTTACGATCAGGGACTAGAAATGAGAAACTATATGAATACAAAGTTGCCATTAATTTTTGCCATTTTTTAACTACAATCATTAAAACTTCATCCACTAGTACATACAAAATTTTAAATATAGTTCAGCGTTGTTGTAAAACACTATTATGTTTATTGCATATACTGTATTTTTATAACTTTGGGCAATGGCTGGAGCGCGCCACCTCTGCCACACAACCAGGAAATGGGAGTGTGCAACGGTTTCTCCATGATCTGTTTCTTCTTTGGTACATTAAAGTTAAAAAAAAGAATGCTGTTTCTTCTTCGGTTGTTGCTTCAGTTCTTTCTGGTGGACTGCTGTTGATATAGCACTTCATAATGGCGCTAAACACATAAACACTGCAACTGCAGTTAAAATGCGTTGCTGCCAAGCTCAATAAACACAGCTGGAGCGCTGTGTAGCGCGAAATCAATGGCTCAGGGTGGAGGTGGCCGCCTCTGAATTTTGTACACAAGAAAAACCCTGCCATATGGTACACAAGAAGTGTCCATCCAGTCAATTCAACTTGTGGGAGGGGCTTGTAGAAGTTTGGTGTGAAATTTCTCCAGATTACCTCAATGCCCTATTTTTTTTCTGTAAATCTTAGCATTTTTGCTCAATATCTTCCAGGTCATGTGACCTATTGACCCCAAAATCAGTGCTGCATCCTAGTGGCATGTCGGCTGGATGACACACACCTCTTATTTTTTTTATTTTTGTTCTCCACTTATTTTTAGTATTTTTTTTCATTTAACATTAGCATTTTTGCTCAATAGATTTCAGGTTGTGTGACCTATTGACCCCAAATCAGTGTTCGAGCATAGCTTTATGTTAGCTGGTTGACATACACACCTTTTGTTTCGCTTTCCCTCGTTTTCAATTAACTTAATATTGTACATATTAACATTATAGCTCAATAACTGGTCATGGAACCTATTTACCCCACAAGAGTGCATACTAGGGGTGTTAAAAAAATCTATTTGGCAATATATCGTGGTATCACAGTTCTCAAATCGATTCAATATGCGGCCGAATCGATGTTTAAACATCATTTTGTAAAATGGAAATATTCAACAAAACGTCTTACTTAGGATTAGGGTTAAGCATGGAAGAATGTTATTTTAATGGAATATTAAGCCTTCATATTTTATTTCAATGCTGTTCAAACATGAAACACATTGCAACAGATTGTTTGTTAAATACAGTGGCTCACAGTTATAAGTTGTAAATTTCATACATTTTCATACAAATCTTACAGTGTACATGTACAAGTTTACTGATTAGTATTTTCTAAATTTGAGTAAAAAAAATAAATCACAATAATCAATTTATAGATTTGTATCGGGATTAATTGGTATCGAATCAATCGTGACCTATGAATCGTAATACGGATCTAATCGCCAGGTACTAGGCAATTCACACCCCCTAGTGCATACCCAATGAAATATGAATTGGTGCTCTATTATACTGAAACATATTTTCAACTGTTTGTCAATGATAATTAAAAAAAAATTAAGTAAAAAAACAACTTTGAATTGCTTGTTAATAACATTTTATTTTGGAAACCAGTCTTTTATTTTGAAAAGCAGATGTCATTCTCTGCACCTGAGTCACTTCACGCACACTATCGTAAATCCTAGAAAAGGGCGAACAGAAAGGGCAAACTTGAAATGATGAGTGGCTGGCTTGACTCCGTAAAAATAGGTGGCTAGCTTCACCGTAGTGGCCCATGGGCTATGCAAGACAAGTGAGGAATCTTTAAAAAAAAAATTTTTTTTACTTAAACTTTTAAAGTATTCTGCTGAAAATAAAATACCCCTAACAAAAACGATCAAGTGAATACTGTTACAAATCCAATAGTATTTGAATGCACAAAAATTACCCATAAACCCAAGAGGTACGTTAGTCAAAATGTCATTTATTTGTCACATTACATTGACATCTGTATATATATTAAAGACAACAGTAATAGCCATCTAAAATAATTACATCAATAATCTTCTAGATCAGACCACGAGTGCAAAATGCTTAAAGAAGCTTTACTGCGTCCCTCTCCTCTTTATAATTCCGACTGATCGATCATGAAAAGCGGAGCAATATTATTACTACGGTTTTCCTCAGTGTTAAGCAGCCAAACAGCTTCTCCAGAGATTTCAATATACGCCATGTTAAGGTAATTATTAATTAATTAATAATTAATTAATTCATACAAGACAGATGGTATCATACTGGATACACATTTCTGACACTTGCTCAACAGATTGCTTGAAACATTCACAAAGATGGTCTGACATTTCATAGCAGTTTTTAAACATAATTTCTCCTGCATCTTTTGAAATTACACAAACATGTATGTGCTATAAAGCTGTTAGACATTATGTGCTACATATTTGTAAAAATCACAATTTTACATAACACCCCTCTCCTCTGAGCGATCTGCTTAAGTTCAATAACTTTAGTCCACTTGATTTAAATTTTCCCTGGTAGAATCTTCGATCCCATGATTACAAAAGAGCAACAGTAGCCTTCAACATATATGTAAAAAAAAAAAAAAAAAAACATCATCACATTGTTATTGGATTCCATATCAATTACACATTTCGCTGTAGCTACTGAGTTACAGTTGGGCTAAGTCTTTTACTTTAATAATTGAATATGTTATTTTAGAAGTAAACATAAAAGACGAAACAAGGAAACAAGTGTGAAAGGTCTTTCATGAATGGTTGCAATAAATGCACGAGTATAAAACGTAATGTTACATTTAAAAAAAAATAAAAGACCATGCAGGCATGAAATATTCAGAGACATTTTCATGGTCAATTTAAGGTTGGCATTAGTCTGGGCTACAACATTTCAAGCTGAGTCATTCCTATTGATAGCAAGGCGACAGGCAGAATCATTACAAGGACATTTTAAATGGGACACTGACATGCAGGCTGGCATTGTACTTACTCATCACTAACATTGAATCATGTACCAAAGATGAGCGTCTGCACTTTCAAACAAGCATTCGTCTTAATTTTAGTGATGTCAGCTGATGATGGGCACAGACAATCAGTGTATGAGTGCTAAAAGGAACTGTATACAGTATGTTGCTATGAGCATTGAGTTAGAGGTGGGAATATTTATTTCTAACTTTTAAGATGGCTAGTCTTAAAAGGGCTGGTGTTGCGCTGTTCTTGCCTAGTTTGCAAATCATTCAGAACTCTGATAAAGAATGAGGATGTAATTTTATAGGAAGACAAAATAAAATCACAACTCCACAAATTGAGTGCAATACGACGGCGTATTAGGGCCACGTATATATATATATATATATATATATATATATATATATATATATATATATATATATTAGAGCATGGGGGCAATATTCAGGGAAAAAACATGTAGCTTACAACTCGTTTGTGCCAATACTTTTCAGTCAGGTTTTCAAATAAGGAGATAGAGATTAACCATATGATGTTTGAAGCGTTGGGTACAACCAGCGACAAAGACGCCTCGCTTTGCGAAGGTTCACAACCTGATGAGCAAGCATTTAAGTTAATTTGTTAAAATGTATATTTACTTGTACATCCATGTTTCCAGAATTATTATTTACACATTCATACATTTTTTTTTTTTTACAAGTAGCTAAGTTGATGTGTCGAATCTGCTGCTCTTACTTGCATTTATCTTAAGTATGCTTAGCTTCTGATTGGTTAGTGATGGTCAGCTAATAGGGGATCAGGAAGTGTTGTCGCTCGAGCCGCCATGTATGACGAGTAGTTTAAATCAAGAATGAATCAGTTTCCATCCTGCCTTTTCATTTTATAAACAGTGTCTCATTAACCACCAATGAATTCTCACATTAAACTATAGCTACGCTATGTGTATTTGTCGTAAGTTTCTGAGTTTTTTCTTGCAAATGTTGGAAATTTGCCACTTTATGAAGGCGCAAGTTTTTTTCTCTGGATATTGCCCCCACCCTCTAAAAAAAAAAATATATATTTATTCGTGGCCCTAATACACTGGAAAAAGGATTGCACAGTTTGTTAAAAGCTAATACATGGCTAATTCATCTTGTCAAGGGACATGTAAAGGCCTTTTCAAACTGCATTTGCGGCATTGACAAACCCATTCATTGTGTATGCGCTGTCAGGGTGCGAGGGCAACAAGGACGATTGCTGTGGCCTGACTTGAAAAATGTTCAATCCAAGATTGACGTC
This sequence comes from Vanacampus margaritifer, assembly GCF_051991255.1. Classification (NCBI taxonomy): domain Eukaryota; kingdom Metazoa; phylum Chordata; class Actinopteri; order Syngnathiformes; family Syngnathidae; genus Vanacampus; species Vanacampus margaritifer. The sequence goes on from NC_135433.1 coordinate 54,370,685, forward strand.
GTGGTGACGTCAGGAGGCAAATCCAGCAATAGAGGGGTTGGTGGAGTGCTAACCTAACAGCAATAGGCCAAAAGCCTCCCTGTTACTTCCAAATATGGGCAAGCTTGAACCAGGGTGCTGTTGGCGAAAACTAAGAAAAGTAAGTGCAGTGTGAAAAGGCCCTTAGTAGTTCTATGGACAGATCACTCAGTACTGACTTTTATCACCAAATGGCATGCTTTACTGCATTTTCATGTGAAATGATGCCAGATCACATTCATTGTAGTTATTGATTAGAATAATGTGCACGTAGGACAGATGAAGTATCAGTTTGTGTTTGTGAAAGTTGGCGTATGACGTCTTCAACAGCAAGGAAAAGCGGTTACAAGAAGATTGATGCTGGTGGAATTAGGACTTAGCGTTCTTACTTCCCCCACTGCCTTGCCACTTTCCATCTATCCAAATGTAATAGATTCATTTTGGTGTCATTCCCACACATTTATAGAATTATGACAATGATTTGAAATCAATTTACAGCTTGACAACATCACATGTACGGAGACATTGTTATCATTGTTGTGGCTTGGATAAACTCAGCTGACCTTGGCTCTTTCAAAGGTCGTTTCATTACTGTTTGTGCTTATATGGTCACGGACGGTGAGGACCTTTCCCTCCCTGTATTCTGGATTCTCTCTTGGATGTTGTTGTTTTGCCTTTCATTTGATCTGGGCCAGTACGTCATTAAAGAGGTTGAGGAACATGTGCACGTGGTACTCCTTGAAGACCAGAGCTGGACGGAATCGGATTGACCGATTGCCACACCCTCCCAGGAAGATACCTATTGACAAAATACAGTAACATCAATATCCAAATCAAATGGCTGTTATGTGTCGAAGTGCATAGTGGTGGACAAAACACTTGATCTCTGTACATGCTATCTTGATGCCGTGACAACTGCTCATGTCGCACCTTGTGCGGTTCCCCCAAATTCTTAAATTATACATCTTTTTCTTCCACTCTGACAATAACCACCTTCTAGAGCAGTAACTTTTTGATGCTTGTCTTTTGTACAGAAGATGTCAATGACTGTTTCCAAAACAATAGCCCTTCCCTCTGATTGTGGAGGCTGCTAAACCGGACTCAGAAACCTCAAGAAATCTTTGAAGGAGTTTCGAGTACTTACATGTTTTGAGAATGACACCAGTCACAATATTGAAGCTTTTTGCAATATTCAAATTAAATATACTGTATTTGTGGCAATTATAAATAAGCAGCAAGGAAGAATTATTGCAATTGAAATAAATAATATAGACTTGAAATATACTTAACTTTAGAAATGTGTACCATCCTTCAATCCGCCACAAGACCGTGACAATACCCTCATATTGAAATTCATTCATGAACCAAATCAACAGAATGATTCAATGGGAAGAAGCATACCAATGAGTTTTTTTTCTTTTTTTTTCTTCTAAGCTCAGTATTGTTCATTCGATTTGACATCATCATTGCTCTCCTTTTTAAATTTTTTAAATATATATACACACACATATATATATATATATATATATATATATATATATATATATATATATATACACACACATATATATATATATATATATACACACACACACACACACACACATATATATATATATATATATAATTTTTTTTTTGTATGTGGGTGAGTATGTGTATGTGCGTGTGTGTGTGCGTGCGTGTGTGTATTCATCAGTTCACCTAAAGCCCATTAAAAAAAATCCCATACTAATAATATAATATAATAATAAATTGCCAAATGCAGAAACATCAATGTAAGTTATCACGATGTGGTGGCTCTCGCTAACAGACAGAATTAAGTAACCAGAATTAGGTTAAAAAATTCTATATACGTAGACCATGTTTCTATAAATTTTGATATTTGGTTTTTATTTGAGGCAGATATTTTTTCCATTAAAATGTGATTTATGAGGAGGTTAGACCATTGGTCGATATTCAGAGTTTGTTTATTTTTCCAGTTAAAAAGAATTGTTTTTTTAGCGATAGTAATGGCTACAAGTGTAGATTGAAATTGTTTATGTGGTAAGTCAGTTGTTGTTAGGTCACCTAGCAAACACAAGTTTGGAGATAAAGGTATCCTACAGTCCAAAATAGCGGAAAGTTTTTCTAAGACTTTAGTCCAGAAATACATAACCGGAGTACATAACCATAAAGCATGAACATAAGTGTCTGTAGTGTTTTGTAAACATTGGAGACAAATGTCGGAGTCTGAGAGTCCCATTTTCTTCATCATATATTGAGTAATGTATGTTCTGTGAATAATTTTATATTGGATAAGTTGTACATTTGTGTGTTTTGTCATTTTAAATGCGTTTTCACAAACTTGAATCCAAAAGTCAGATTCCGGTGCTATAGACAAGTCTGTCTCCCATTTCGAGATGGGTAAAGACATTTTATCAGTACTGTATATAAAAGTAACATATATTTTTTTAAAGTTTTTTTGTTGTAACGCCACTGTATATGCGGATAATTTTTATGTTTAGGAAGCAGATGTGCAGATGACAAATAAGACAAACTGTGTCCCATTTTGTCATTTTGCACTTTAGCCAATGGGTAGCATTGTTTTCCCATTTATGGGTCCCTTTTCTTTGGGAGGTTGAAACAAAACATTAGAATACTGTGTTTTTTTGATTAACTCTGATAAATTAATGTGTTTACTATAACCTTTCCTTTTTATAAGAATATATGTTATTCATCTTGGAAAATAAATGCATATAGACATCGCAACATTACTTGCAGAGGAAAGCAGATGTGCAGATGATGAATAAGAAGACAAACTGTGTCCCATTTTGTCTTCTACAGAGCAAATACATTTTGAAACAATCAACAAAGCATTTTTATTGATCCCTACACACATGTCTGTTAAACAAGGCACCCTCCCACTGCAGTGCCATACATTCCCTTTGTGTGCGTCATGCAGTTTTAGTCCAGTTTCAATCACACTTGTTAGTTTTTCATCATAGTTAGTTAACCTCATCCCGTTTTTATTTAGTTCATTGTTAGTCTTTATTTTAGTCCAAGAAAACATAATTTTAATTGTATTTGTCTAGTTTTAGTCAACAAAAACTGCCAACGTTTTAGTCTAGTTTTAGTCAGGACAATTTTACCCCTGTATATTTTTTGTCCGTAGATAATGTTGAACATTTAGGATCTAAAACATTTTCACATCAAATTTCTCTGATCTTTTTGATGAAAAAACCCAACTTGACACACATTTACAGTATATCAACAAGTCACTACTTTGGCTCCATGCTATGAGCTAGTAAGTTAGGCAGCATTAGTTAGCGGTCAGAAATAATTTATGTTTAGTTTTCGTTGACGAAATTAACACTGGCGACCACAGAGCTTTAGTTGGCATGGACTTCTTCTTTCTCTTCTGTTCACAAACGAGAACTACTTCCAAGAGTGACACTCCTTACCCTTGTTCCGGGCCTTCAGAAGGATGTTGTTGCGTGTTGCATCATCGCACACATCAATGGCACAGAAGGTTCCTTGCCCTCGAGCTCGACTCAGGATGCCAGGATACTGAGCCTGAGGAGCAGACGCAACTAGGTCATACTCTCACCAAGCAAGAACTACTGAGCATTAGCCTACAGTATGTTTTTTGAAACTGCATTGAAAAATAAGCAGAGAGTCCATATATTGTGACACAATTTGGGGTTCACCTAGTCAGTGCATCCAATATAAATAAAAGAATAAGTAAACGGCCTACGTTGATAAGTTACCAAAATCAGTAACACTTTAGGCAAGCTACACAAAGTCACTTTATATTCAGTGCCACATAGATGTCAACATATTACCTGCAACTCATACAGGCCATTCATCAAAGCTTTTCCTGAACGGGTCACCTCCACTAGGAGGTTTTCTGTGCGAATCACATTGAGCACCTCGGACAGCAACAAGTTTTTGATTGGGTCACCCATCCATGTGTTAAAGATGCGGTAGGGCTGAAAACAGCATACAAAAAAAAAAAGAACACAATGTGACACAGCTATGACAGTGTGGGGGTTCCAAAAACTGCAGAGAAAATAACACATAATGATTCTTTAATTTCAGTCAATCTTGAAAATTGCAAACCTTTTCAGCCTGAAATTCATGCTTGTGGTAGAAGCCGCCGGTCAGAAGCTTCTTGCTGAAGGAGACAATGTCAGCGGGGTCATCCATGCCCCAGTGTTCATGGGCCCAGAACTTCCCCGTACACCCTCCTCCAGTTTGGACCTCATCCACGAGGAAAGCACAGCCATGCTGGATGGAGAAACAGGTACATGGAGTGATGCATGATGAATGAGAAGATACTGTGATGTAAAACAAACTGACCAAATCGGAACAATGTCGAGTCTTCAACTGAATAAAAAGGCCATTAACGTAGCTGTGAATTGTAATCATCCATTCTCAGACGTCACATAACATCTCTTCTTTACTTTCTTTTCTGCATCAATAAACAGCAAGAAATCTCTTCTAGTTAGATTGCTTGTTAGTTGGAATGATGCAGAAAAAAAAAATTAGGAAATGCGCTCCAACCATGTATAACCTCAAAGCGGACTCATTATAATATACACTGGATTTGTAAGACTCAACTGAGCCAGAATGAAACATGGGTTGTATCCTTTAAAACAAACTTGCTGCAACCAGACCTTTCAAAATTTTGAAAAACACAAACATATTTTGGAAGAGTATGGATAATTCAGCACTCGAACCACTCACTCATTCATTCATTACTAATATGCTCATATTTGATAAGGTTCATATTTCATTGCTTAGATATTTCCATATCGTGGCACATGACCTACTTATTTGCTGGAGTTGAAAAGGTGCATGCTCTGTGAAGAAGCTAATTGCTGTTGTCGTTACAGTTACCTTGCTTGCAATTTTGCGAAGGCCCCTGAAAAAATCCGCAGAGGCGTGATTGTCTCCTCCCTCAGCTTGAATGGGTTCAATGACAATCCCGGCAACAGGTTTACCCTTGTGTCTCCACTTTACGATCAGGTCCTCCACCTGAAGACGCATTCAAGATGCACGATGGAAAGCTTTATTAAGAGGAAACAGATTCACCAGGGAGACCTCCAGGAGACATCTTAACCACATGCCCGAGCCACCTCATCTAGCTCAATTCCGGCATTATTATGGGACTGCTGAGCGTAGCAAGCAAGCAGCACATATTACTATCCTACAAAAATGGGTTTATTATAGTCTTATTATATATTCTTCCACGGATTTTTCCGCAAGAATGCGGCCCGTACCGTAGATCGCACCGGGACAAATGAGGTATCAAACGATGCGGCTTGATCTGACCATCTACCATGGCGACGCAATACCCCAAAAACTACCCCAAAAAGTGCCATAGGAATGAATGGGAAATGGAATGACAAAATCACACATCAAGCACCTTTTTCCAAGACACGCTGTGCACGCATACGTTATCCGACCGATACGAATTTTAGCTCATTTTGTAGGAATTTTTCCCATCTTTAGCTCAGTGTCGAAATTTTTTTTAAGTAATGAAAGCTCTCCCCTGAGTCAGTCATATAGCATTTTAACACACTCTGTTTTAGCAATTAGCCAGAGTGCCGAGAAGCAACAAATCTCTTGCCAAAAGTCAAAAGTTTCCCTTCAAGTCGTCACCATGGCCACAATCTTTTCTCACTAGACGTCACATTCTCACATTTTGTAGTCACAAGTGTCTTCTTTCAGACAAACTAACTTTTATTTGGCTAAGGTGTCATTTAGTACCTTTATTTTCACTTTTAGCTCGGACAAGTCGGACCAACTCGCCTATCTCTTCCATGTTAAATTCAGGCGCCTTTCGCTCTTCATTTCTGATAAATCATAAGTTTTCAACCTGCTCTCATTTGGTCATTTTTCATCCGATGAAAAAAATGAGAACATGCTCGTGTTCCCCAAACCCTTGCCGTTCTAACGAGCCATTTTTTGAATCTGCATCTTGAACCGTTAAGTCGTGGGAGGCTTTTCTTTGAGGTGTGCGTCTCTCATTCAATCTCAATGAAATGTGGGTGCGTGACGTCACTTCAACTCGTCACCATGGCCACAATCTTTGCTCACTAGACGTCAAATTCTCACATTTTGTAGTCACAAGTGTCTTCTTTCAGACAAACTAACTTTAATTTGGCTAAGGTGTCATTTAGTACCTTTATTTTCACCTTAAGCATCTTGAACCGTTAAGTCGTGAGAGGCTTGGTGCGTGACGTCTCTCTCCAACGTTTTAGTCCAATGCGTGTGCGTCAATGTGCATGTTTCTTAAAGGGACAGTAAAATACTTTTAGTTTATGTGGATTATGCCTAATTTCCACATTTCTTGACCGATTTCAATCGTTTAAATTTTAAATTGTTCAGCTCATTTCCATTTCTTAAAATACATTTTCAAAAATAACACATTATTATTTTTTATTTATTTATTTTTTTTTCTATTAAATGTAATGGACTGCTATTTAAATACTGCTTTTTTACAAGTGCTACAAGTGCTACTACTATACCACTACTACTATTGCTACAAGTACTACATACAGTACAGTACATGCGTGTTTCCACCTTGCAAGAGTCAGCAGTCCCATTCAAAATTTCTGCGGGAATTTTTCTAGTTATTATTATTATTGTATTATCATCATCATTATTTTCACATATAGGTAATCATAATCAGAACACGCATGGAGAACGTACCTCCTCCAAACAGCGAGCCTCCTCCTGCGCATTCTCTTTGCTGAACTCCTCCAATGGATATTGCAGGTTGGGGAATGGGGCGATCGGCCAATCAAAAGAGGGCACATCCACCTTATGTATTGCTTTGGAGTGTGTCGTTGCCAGGCAACCTGGGCAAGACAAACAAAAACAAAACAAATCATTAAAATCGTATTATAATTATAATTGAATGTGTTGTGAACCGTGTGATGGCTGTAAATCTGTCACTTCTAGGATAGTTAAAAAAAAGGAGTAGTTAAATGCATTTTGCTTTGCGGAAGCAGGCAAACAAAAGTTTATTATTAAACAAACAGTATTTGAAGCACTGTGTAGCTTAGAGTTGACACTTACCCAAAGTTCTGCCATGGAAACCACCCATGAAAGATAAAATACTCAAATCTGGACAACCTGGGCCCTGTGAAAAACAGAAAATCAAAGGGTGAAAACCAACACGGATGCAAAAATTGGAGTCCAAACGAGAGTTTGGTGATATGGATAAAATGTCATGTTTTTATATTCGTGCCATATATGCTGATAACAATGATTTCAGTAATTCCCCTAAAAGCAAAATAAAAAAACAAAAAAGGTGGAAAGTGCTTTTTCTTTTTTTTTTTAATGAGAACTTTCTGACATATCTGCAATAAAAAAGAAAAAGTATGTGTGTTGTTCAGCCACGTTTTGACCATGCATGTATGGCTTGACTCATTACATAGCTTTAGTACTAAGGCCTGCCACACACTGCAAGATTCGCCTCAACCCCAACATCACACAAACAGTTGGCCACTCAACCCTGCAGACTGGCCGATTTAATATATGGACACCCTAAGATATTAATTGTGCAAGCCTGTATCGTCTTCTGAGGCTCCCCAATATATTGTACTGTATCACTTTCTTATATCCATAACAAAAAAATAAGTGTCAGTCAAGGGAGACACAAGTTGCTACAGAAAGAAGACGTGGGCTAAAATAAAGATGAAAATGGGGATATATTGAAACTTGAATGAACCGACAAGGCGTACATTAACACAAGCTTAACTATCATAACCAAATATTAGTCGTGCAATTGATCATCATTGATTCGTGGTCGGTTTGGATCAAGCCCCACGTTTAGAATGCCCACAATGGACACCATTCAGACATGTCAAGGAAGCTGAAGCATATTCAATGTAACACACCGCCCAAGGCTAACTTCAAAGTAAACTTGACCTAATAATACATTGACGGCAATGCAAAAAGCCTTAGTACATCTTCACTTTGAAGTTGGCCCACGTCGTGGCGTGATAGCTAGCTTGACTTCTCTTTTAGTCGTGTAGACTTTCTTTATCGTAGTTTTGAAAGACATTGCAGTTGCGACCAACATCAACACAACGCTGTCCCGAACTCATGTTCAATCGCTAATTTAGGCCGCTAAGAAACCGCAAATTAATTAGGCCGTCATTTTTTCCCCTTTTTTTTCTTTCTTCTTTTCTTGAGAGCTCAGTATTGTTCATTCGGTAATTTTACCGATTTAACATGTCATCATCATTGCTCTCTTTTTATTTATTTAAATAAATTTTTATTTTGTATGTGGGTGAGCACGTGGATGTGCATGTGCGTGTGAGTGTGTATTCATTAGTTCACCTAAAACCTATTAAAAATCCCATAACGTTCACCTAAACCGAATACTTCAGAATCCAGCTCGAGTCGTGAGGTTGTCAGGAGACCCGAGGAAGGATCAAAGAAAAGAAAGGAAAGTGAAATCCAGCACCGACCGGACATTCCCCGCTACCCACCGGGTTACCAACCAGAGCCTTTCACCAACTCCAGAAACATCTAAATTCCAACAAATTAGGGAGACCTCAAGAGACCAAAGGAGAGACTGAGGAAAGGACGGAAGGATAGATGAAGCAGAGTGAGATCCACAGACACCAGCCTCCACCGATTCAACGACCAGAGGAAGAAGCAGATTGTGTTTGAATTTCGGTAGATGCTAGTGTGGTGGATCTGGCATGCATGAAAACTTCCACCAAAGAGGGGAGCCGTCGACCCCTGCCGGACAGAGCAAGCGCAACACCTCAGGGCCCCCCAGGCCACGGCAGCGCCAAAGGACAACCCCCGGGCCCCGCAGGGGCCACCGGCCGGAGAGCAAACCTAGGAGCCAGTCATTTGTATGATACGGCAGAAGTCTCCGACGTAAGATGCTAGCAGCTAGCTGTTAGCATTACCAATGAGTGCCTGGCTGGTACTGTAGCTGGAAATGAGTTTGGCCGCTGGTGCCTGGCTTGAATTATTTTTCAATATTCTGGACCATGGTTACTTTGTAATTCACTCTCCATGTTTAAAGGAAGGGAATGATACAATAACGATATACCACCCAGCTCTAGTCAAAACAATATGGACTATAATAGGAAATGTAATGTAAAGTGTTTTCTTTACCTGGTTTATCATGCAGGAGTGAAGCTCTACTTCAGATGGTATGGCGTGGCCACGTTCTTTATTCTAAGCCAAGGACCAAACACATTGAGATAAAGTTACATTAATATATGATTGAAGTAACGGACTTAAATACAGTAAGTACAGTACAGTACAGTACAGTTTGATAAAACCAGTACAGTCAGGAATGGATAATGCTTGTCCTGAAACATCCCGTAGCTAAGATGCCATTGGCCTGAACTGAAGGTGGATCTCCCATAATTACCCCTTCTCCACCTATTCTTCTCTATCTTTATCATTTATACTGTATGCTTGAGCCAATAAAGCTTTTCCATGTACTGGATCAAGATGATCAAATGTGGTCATGTAAACAGCATTCCAATTAATAGTATTGCTACTCTAACTATACTATAACAAATTTTTTGGGTTCTACTTAAGATAGTTTTTCAATTTTTTCTTTACGCAGATGCCAAACCAGCATCATAATCACAATCATAGTCATCATCATAAATCAACAAAACAAAACATCATGTTTGCTTTTCTTCTTCACATCTTTTTAGCCGGAGAGAATTCACCCACCCTGTACCAGATAAACATGGCCTTGTAAGCATTCTCATTGGAGCATGAGCCACAAGCCATCGTCTGGACACGGCTCATTCCACTAGGAGCCACCTAAATAAGGGCAAAAAAACGACACATTGCAGTGCTCTTAATTGATTAGACAACACATAAAACATTACGTATTGATTAAATTATACTGTAAGTAGGGGTGTCAGGCGATTACATTTTTTTAATTGTAATTAATCGCATGACTTTAATAATAAATATAATAATAAATCGCAAATTTTAAATCTGTTCTAAATGTAATAATAAAATGAACAATATAATTTTTTTTGTAAGTTTCATACTCTTATAATAATGTCAAACTAATAGAAATACAGTATGGCTGCATCTTTTAGTCACTGATACAATAATTTCATAATAATTCATAAAATTGAGTTAAATTTAAAAAGATGTGCTGTACTGTAAAAAACATATGTAATATTGATTTGTATTGAGGTTATTTTACTGCCACTAGATGGCATAATTACATTTATAAGACAGCTCAGTGCATTTTTCTTTTCATCTTAAAAGCTATCTAATCTTAGAGAAACTTGTGAAATTCTGCACATTAAAAAAAAAAATTGTAAAATACAACTTGACCCCGGTCTCTACAAAGATATGCATTATTATTACATTTATTACTGCTAAATTAGTGACGATAAAGGAACATAAATAAACTCAAAATCAACACACTTATTTTGACACCCCTAACCGTTATTATGCAGTACTGCAGCTAAATAACAAACACTTGAATGAAGAAGAGCATGTTTGTGTGCGAGTGACTTACTGAAAGTAGACTTTCTGCAACTTTGTCTGCAAAATTCTCAGGCGGCAAGATTCCAAGGGCGGGTCGGTTCACAACTGTACTCTGAAACAGGACAGGAAATCAGTGTTTTGAATGAAAACAATAACAAATGAATAATTGCACCTGACTTGATTGAGAAGTTGACCTACCAGATTGTTGGGGTTGGACATCAGTTTGAGGAGAGCAGGGTGGTTGTATCCTGAGAGAGGACAGAAAGAGGGCGGGGTTATGCATAAGATTGACCTTAATGTGGTCATAAGCTGAATTCATTTCAGTGCACCCAGATAACACATTTTACGCAAGGTCTTACCTACATTTCTTCACATTCCACATTCAAAGTTTATGCCAGGTGAAAAATAATTATTTGTGACCCTGAATGAACCCATTTGTCAAGGATGTAGTTGTTTTTGCAACAGCACACAAGAGTGCTCTTTAGACTGGTCCAACATTTTTTTTTAACCTCATGTGCAGCACATTTTTTTGACTCTAAGTATTTATTTATTTATTTTTATTATTTTAGTACAGTATAGTTGTAGTTAACTTTTGCATTTGATCTTTAAGAGCAGATTGTTCTTCAACCTAAATGTTTGACTTTTGTGTGCTTTAAATATCAATTGAATCAATATTTGCATTTTCCCCCGTTAAGCTTACCATAATGTTAAATATACTTCATAATACCTCTGCCTTGCTTTTGATAAACATGTGGAGGCCTACTAAGGTGCTGGATTTTGGTCATTGTTGTGGTATTTGGAGAGCCAAGTTTTTTTTTTTAGGTGCACCACTGTTCAGTGACCTGGAGTTGCTGTGGCAATGACAGCTGATTAACAGGCAGGGTAGCATAAAAAAAACATTTGAGAATACTTAAAAAAAATAAAAAAATAAAAATTAATAATATCTATTTTGTACACCATAACGCTATAATACACTGATAGCAAAAAACAACCAAAGAAATCAAGCTTAGGGTCTCATCGGTGACAATTACACAACAATGGAGCTTTGAATTTTGATTCTTACATAAACCAATTGGCTGGCTTACATAAATTGAAGTTATATCCCACTTCCAACCAGCAGAGTGAAGTGAAGCACAACAATAAAACTGTGCCAACACTCCCAAATCGTTCACTTACTCTTTTGAGTCTCAGGCATATTGAGCTGGTTAATTAAATGAATTCATTGAATTACAAGCCCAAATTATATCTCTATTCTACATCAGACATTTAGACATTAGATATGCCATTACTATTCATGTAGCGAGCTTGTGGCTCACAAAGACCATTGTGAACCTTTTGTGTCTCGTCCCGGTTTTATTCATCTGAGAAAGCAGCAGGCAAGGCATTTCCATCAACTGTCGATGTGTACAGATTACAGACTGATGGTGTGAATGGAATACAGTATTAAGGTATACTCAGATCAAAGTACACCGTGTTATTTTGTCCTGAAACCTTTGGGTTGTATATCTTGTGAAAAGCAATAGCCACAGTAGTTACCCTTTTAATTAATGTTTGAGTCCCTGACTAGAACAAAAAGCCCTTTTTGGAGCCCGCCTCAGGCCTGGATCCTAACGGCCTAAAAATAATGGTGATCATGTAGAAAATATTGCAAGCAAACCAGACCAAGTGTCTTTAACTTTCACTCTGTCCAAAAACAAGAAGAAAAACAAAACAATGTTTTGATAAAGGATACCAATGTTATTCAAGTAAGCAATATATAATATAATATTTCACAATCATTACACAACAGTGGCATGCCAATGTTGTAACCAACAAACTATTGAAATATTATCTGTGCTACCAGTCCATAGAGTTATGGCGAACCTTGTATACAGATCAACATGGAACAATAAAAACTGAAAACGCAGTGTACAAAACATCAAACAGACTAACACACAGGATGCTGTTGAATTTAATCATGGTCTATTTTCTATACTGCGAATCCCCATTAAGTCTATGGGGTTAGCTAGAGCCCAGCCCAGCTGACTTTGGGCGAAAGAGAGAGGTGGGGTACACCCTGGACTAGATACAGTACTCGTTAACTTCTTCTTAACTGGTCATCAGTCAATCACATGACAGCCTATATTCAGGTAGAGGATTTTGGAAACCACTTCTTTTTCAGACTGATACCAGTACAAGTACTCAAATCGATACCACTGGCACCTTTGATACATAAAATTTTCCCAAAAACCCAATGAAAAATAATCTTAAAGAAAGACCTACAGAATATATCCCAAAATAGTATTTTTCCTTAAAATTGCTTGAAATTAATTAACATTTTCTCTTCTACTAATTTGTCCTTTCTAGCTCCTGATCATAAAACAGCCACAAGAAGGCGGCTTGTACTGGTATCGTTTGCCATCTGGGCGATTGAACTAATGCCTGGTATCGACCCGATACCGATACCTGGTATTGGTACTCGCCCATCGCTCATAGAGGGAATTTTGTACTGCATACAACACAGTGTACGTAGAAAAAAAAAGGTCACAAAAAGCCTATGAAAAGAGCAGAAATTTGTGTGAAGTTAATCAGAGGCAAATTCAATGGTGGCATGTGTGTTTACAGTACTGGCTCTCTTATAACATGGGTTTAAATAAGATTGGTTAATTGGGATCTGAACAGGGGTGTGTGGACTTTTTATAGCCACTGTACTTTTTGTGGCATCATTGTAACATAAAAAATGTGCCTTGGCTCATTAATGGTACACAATGGGACACACTTGAGTCGTACAAGTATCACAACACAAGCTCATCCCAATCAGTCCCTGCTCAATGATGTGCAAAAAAGAAGGTGATAGCTGCGGATGACACATGATGGCACATATTTTACACACAGCCGGTTTCATGCTTCAAGACGAATAAATGTCAAATAAGCTCTCATCTATGATAAAACTCAAACACATCTTGAAATGGTGTTGGGATCTTTTGTTACTAACCAATAGGAATGGAGGAGATCTGCATGTAGATGTCCAGCATGCGGTTGCCATCCACATCCACCAGGTAATTCCCTCTGCTCTCTTCGTAGTTACAGAAGAAGTTGATAGCACCAACATTCTGCAAACAGACATGTTTGCTATTGAAAAACAAGCATCATCACAATTTAGGCCTGCTTTATATCGCAGACAGTAAAAACAAACATGAACATTTTGAGAGGGGGGGGGGGGGGAGATGATGCATTGGCATGCATGTGCACGACCAACACCAGATGGCAGTGCCTTGTGCATATGTCCTATTAGTGTCCTCTCACTTCCCATGAATGAGTTATTATTAAAGTTCATTTTGTTATTGTGGTCGATTAATGTTTAGCCCCTGGGCTTTTCGGTCGCGCTGAAATGCCAAGCAGAGAGCTCCCGTGTGCTCTCTCGCTCTCGCTCACTGTGCCAGTAGCTGACTGCATCACAAGCTGCTATCTTTTGTCAATTTTGTTGTATTTTACTAACAAGCACTCAGTCTTCCTCAGTTGAAGATTTCAAGTACCTGTATCCCACATACAGCCCATACATAAAAAGACACAGTGCCTGGAAGCCATATTAAAATGTTCATTCTGAGCGCTGTATTAGTAAATGTCTTAAAACAGCTGTGAACAGTTGGTGCCAGATTTAGCATTTAGAAGATTAAGACAGAAAATGACTCACTGTCAGTGAGGGCACATCAAACAAAGAACAATCCACACTAATATTAATACCTTATGGACATTTGAGGTTTTCCATTAACCTAACACGCTTGTTTTGCAATGTCTGTGTGTGAATATAAACTTAACAAAAAAGTAATTGAACAACTGGTTCTTTAGTTACACATACAATATGCCGTATATCAAATTAAAGCTTCGACTTTTGCTGAGATAAATGTGACCTATGCCGTGCATTTCTCGAGTTGAAGGCTAAAAAAACAAGGGCGGGGTCAAAATCGAATTGTCATTGTCAACAATCAAAAGGCTAATAAACAACCGCAATGAAATGTTGGCAGAAGAACAGTGAAAAATTCTCACCACTTCCCTTGTCCAGACGGGCCATAACCCAAAGCTGTACGCCTATTTAGGTTAAAAATCTTAAATCTTACCACGTGGTTGATATTGATGTGCGCCAGCAAGCACAAGCAAGCGACGCACCAGTCAACTAGAAAATTGCCTCACAGCCCCTAAGTCCTTTGAATGTTGCTAAGCATAAAAAAAATACTCCAGTATGGAATGAGATGGGCAAGGCAGAATTGGTTGAAATGTTGCTAATTTGCATTTTGAACCAAGCTTCTTGAGAAATGCGAGGCATACGTCTTCGTTACTTCCACATTTAGCTTTGCAAATGTGCAAGCTTCAATTTGATATCATCTATACGGCATGTTACCATTTATAAAATACATGATTTGTAACTGAAGAACCAGTATTTTTTTTGTTGCGTTTATATTAGGGGTGTAACAAAAAATATATAGTTTAAATTTAAAGATGAAAGTGCATTGAATCGAACTGAATCGTTCCACTTTAAAATATATCGAGACATATCGAATTGTCTTTTATTGGTGAATTATACAGTATTTGTAAAGGAAATGACACATTTACAGTAGGAATGTAATAACGGCAATATCGTGGTATCGCGATATTAAAACTGCCACAATATCGTCGTTGTCGTCATGTCACAATATTAAAAGCAGCACATCTGTTAAAAAAGTCAGGTTAATTTCCATTAGTGAAGTTCTTGCACTCTCTAGTGGCAATTTTTTTTTGTGCAGTTTAATTTTCTTTAGGGATGTTTTGGCCCTTCTATGTTTAAATTCCACACTAATGGTTAGATGAAGAGGAACGTAATATGCTTGCGAACCGAGTTAATATGTGGAGGAACTCAGTGTGTGCGTGCATTAGCAAGTAAGTGCCTCAATATTAAGTGTTATTACAGATTGTAGGTTGTTTATATGCATTGCTGTTATGTACAAAAGCCCAATATTGTGCTTTTTCTAGTATGACCTCTTTTTTTTTTTTTTTTTTTTACATTACAGTGTTCCCTCGCTACAACGTGGAAAAAAGAGGCCATACGAAAGTGGTATAGTCTGCAGCAACAGCATTTGTGCTACAGGCGCTATTTAACTAGTTCACTGGGCAGATACAATTGAAGATCTCATTTTGACACACACACACACACTTACGCACGCACGCACGCACACACAAACACACACGCACGCACACAAAGTGGCAATTAAAAAGTCAACTCAATTCTCATTTTTAAGAGGGTGTGTGTGCAGACTTGTGCAATTACATCATCTCAGTTGTTTATCTTTACTTCCTGTTTCTAAGATGTGCTAGTTTTTTTTCAAATGAGTTAAACAGCTTATAGGTCACATTAATGGTGGAATCATTTATTTATCATTTATCTTGGTCTCATCTTTTTTTTCTAACAACCTGCCATTTGAACAGGGGTGTGTAGACTTTTTATACCCACTGCACATTAAGTGACAAAATGTCTGGTGTGCACTAAAATGTAATTAATTCCTAATGTGGCAGTCATTTTCATAGTGTTGGTGCTTGACTGGACAACTGTATTGTGCAGACCACACACACAACCACACACATGCACACAAATACACACACGCCTCAAATTACCTGAATTTCTCCCAGTTGTTTTGTCAGTTCCTAAAGATAGAAATACGAGTCAGTGGCAGTCATACTATTATATACAGTATTACATGTACATTATCTACTCATTTCTGCACATACAGCACCTTGTATGCAAGTTTAGATGCGTGTGCGTTACCTGTGACCTTGGCCCAGGAACTTGAGTTTTCATGAAGGGTCCATCATATTCAAAATCCATCTGGGCCTTTGGTGCAGCTTTGCTTGCATATCGGCATCCTGAAAACACAATTTGGAAAACGGATCACATTTGAATCATATTCACACACAGGGGAGACTCATTTTCAACCCTGGAATTCCAGGGCTCAGACTGGCCCACTTGAATTTGAATAACAATTTTTTTTTTACCCTTATTAGTGTATCAACCTTATTTATATAGCTTGTAATTCTCTCCAACATGCTTACAAGGTCATGATCAGTGTTTATTTGAACAAGTATGAGAACATAAAAGGCTGTATTGATACATGGATGCACCATTGGGGGCCAATCTCATTTCTTGGAGTCCAGCGAGTCTATTTGCTTCAGCAATGTCATGCCAGCGTGCACCCTGATTTGAATGCAAATGAGGGTTGCTGCTACATTCTATCGCACAACAGCGCACACGCACCATTACAGCCAATTCTACCTGTATATTAACAAGTATAGTATCAAAAGAAGAGAAAACTCCACCCATGCGCACCAATTGACTGCGCTTTGCACTAGACTTGCGATGGGCACGAAAATAGGGCCCAAATAGTTAACTCATTGAAACTCAAACGTAAAAACGTTTTTTTTAATACTTTGTCCTTCACTCCCAACAAACGTATTTACACATTTTTTATGTTTTTTTTTTTTTAATGCAAGAGCATACAGAAGGCTGGAAGATGTTGTTTAAAGCATTGGTAGTTATTACAAAACACGGTCAGCAGGTGGCAGAAGAGTACAAGAAATCAACCAGGGCCATGTAGCAAAAAAGCTCTTTTTGCCAGTGTTTTCAACAGGAATGTGAATAATAATGAAACCTAGCCATATTCTAATGCTAATTACTGTAAAAACTGAAACAGATACAAATACTACAAATATTTTTTCCTGATGAAAGAAGACTCCAATATTTTTTTTTTGGGGGGGGGGGGGTAGGTTCCAAGTTTTTATAGCAATAGAACACAATATTCTGTGGACCTTGCAAAATCAGTCAAAATCCAGTAAAACAGCCGGGAGCGAAGGGTGGTTGCTTGATTGAAAATGGCTGGGAGTGAATGAGTTAAAGTATGCAAAAGGCAAGTGTACATGTATACACGTGTGGCATAAGACATGACCTGTCCGCCTGCGAGACTCAAATTCTCTGTACTCGTACACGTGCATTAGCCTACTAACGTCTGAGATGTCCTACTGTGTGAGTGGTCGATGAACGCACCTCGAGTCAACTACCGAACGACGTGAGTAAGAACAGTACTTGCTTTCTTTTGTTTCTCCATGCAACTATCAGTTGTAGGATGCAAGTATTTTTTTGTTTTGTTTTGCGAAGCCTTGTTTCCTGAAAACCAAAGTTTTCAGATGGTCACAGTGAAGCGGTACGTGCCCTACATCAACACAACACCGGACTAGTACGCTAACTGTGTGTGCTCTTTAGTGCTGGCACTATCGAATATTTTTGGAATCTATTTGGAATCTATTGATTATTTAATCTATTAATCGACTAATTGGATTCATTGTAATTTTGCATTAGAGTGTATTACAAAAGCATTTTCCACCTGATTGGTGTTTATTTTGTACTTTGTATGTTTATAGTGATTTAAAAAAGGGGAGTTGTTGTTGTATGTTATTGGTTTGGCCATTGTTTTCCAAAGTAAAAACAGATGTATGCAAATGTCTTATTTTGATTAAACACAGAAGATAATCAGTCTTATTTCATGATGGACTACAGAAGTCAGTGAACAATTACTGTTGATATGCTGAAATCTGAGGATTTGGACAATTTAAAATAAAAAAATGGCTCTAAACGATTACTCGATTATTAAAATAGTTGTCGATTTATTTAATAATCAATTACTTTTTGATTAATCAATTCATTTTGACAGCTCTAGTGCTCTTCATGACGTATTTGTTGTCTGCTATATACCATACAGCAGCTTATTTTGTCGTCAATAAACAGAGTTCACTGACTCGTCTGTGATCCTTCGACAACGTCACTACAACAGGGTGACAGGCTTAATACAGCGGCACGGTGAGTAATGAGAATAATGTTATATTATACAAATTTGTATAAAATTTTATTTGATTAAATAACATGTTAGAATGAGAGTACACCTTTTTTTTTTCTTTTCTTTTTTTTTTTTTATACAAATCCTAGATCCTGCCTATGTACTGGTGAACATCTAAAAAAAAGTGAACATTTTTTGTTTCATATTAACCCCCGTGAATAATACTCCCATTTGGTATGATTTGGCATCATCTTTTTGGGGAAAAAAATGTGTATTATTCACTGGATTTTTTACGGTAATTGACCTGTTTTACATTACAATGCATTATATCCATCGTGTTAAAAGTAATATACTTAGTAATTGTAGTTCAGGGGCCACACAGGTAAGTGTCATTGTGAGATGTTAAAAATGCTTTTACCATAATGCGATCGTGATATACAGTATGTGAGCTGCTAGCCGTGGCTAGCTCTGGCTAAAAATAGATTTGTGGTCAAGATGTCCGATTTTGAGATCTCTCCAAATGCCCTCCTTAAGGTCTCTATTTTCCTTTCCCAGTAGCACAAAAGTTGAAATTGTTGTTAAAGTGTACGAAAATAAGTGCTGAATCAACGATGTTGTTGCTGTTGTTTTCTTTGTAACATGCTAGCGCTAGTAGCTAGCACGTTTGGGGGAACTAACTACTTGGTTTAAAAATAACCCGAGATTCTTCACCTCAAAATCACAATTGATAAATGCACATAGCAACCAATAAAATCCGACAGTACAGAAGACGCAAGAATGTCCGTGTTTTGGCAGCAATGAATGTTGAGCTAACTCTTCCTCATACATCTTTCGTACACAAGTAACGTTAAAAGAAGCTGGGTGTGACATTCATCAATAAGGATCCCGTGACATCAGTGAATACTATCTGTATAGTTTTGCACCAAAATCAACTCACCAAGATCGAGAAATTTGACACCATTTTATACATGTGCAAAATAAATCTCAAAATGTACAGCCTGCCAAAACTTACAAACCAAAATGAGAAAATACATTTCGTGAATGGACAATAGGATTTCACCAAAGTAAACTCTTGTTAGTGAAGCTGTTGACTAACATTTAATTGCACATTTTCTCCTGATGAGAAGCAGTCACTTAAGTGACTGTGTCAGCCTTCAGCATAGTTGCGGGGCCCGGGGGTTGCGCTTGCTCTGTCCTGGCAGGGGTCGACGGTTCCCCTCTTTGGTGGAGGTTTTCATGCATGCCAGATCCACCACACCAGCATCTATCGAAACTCAGACACAATCTGCTTCTTCCTCTGGTCGTTGAATCGGTGGAGGCTGGTGTCTGTGGATCTCACTCTGCTTCTTCTGTCCTTCCTTCCTTTCCTCAGTCTCTCCTTTAGTCTCTTAAGGTCTCCCTAATTTGTTGGAATTTTGATGTTTCTGGGGTTGGTGAAAGATTCTGGTTGGTAACCCGGTGGGTAGTAGGTAATGTCTGGTCGGTACTGGATTTCACTTTCCTTTCTTTTCTTTGATCCTTCCTCGGGTCTCCTGACAATCTCACGACTCTCGCTGGATTCTGAAGTATTCGGTTGAGGTGAACGGTATGGGATTTTTAATAGGTTTTAGGTGAACTAATGAATACACACTCACACGCACGCACACACACGCACGCACACACACACACACACACACACACACACACACACACACACACACACACACACACACACATACTCACCCACATAAAAAAGAAAAATTGATTTATAGTGACTCGGAGCGCTGGAATAATCTTCCTATTTCTCTAATAGGGCGAATAGCCACCATTAAAATGAAAGTTTTACCCAAAATAAACTATTTTTTCTCAATGATTCCATTTAAACCTACGGCTAACTGGTTCCAGTTGTTGGACTACAACAACAAAAAAACTTTCAAAAATATATAAGCTAATTTCATATACTGATAAAATGTCTTTACCCATCTCGAAATGGGAGACAGACTTGTCAATAGCACCGGAATCTGACTTTTGGATTCAAGTTTGTGAAAACGCATTTAAAATGACAAAACACACAAATTTACAACTTATCCAATATAAAATTATTCACAGAACATACATTACTCAATATATGATGAAGAAAATGGGACTCTCAGACTCCGACATTTGTCTCCAATGTTTATAAAACACTACAGACACTTATGTTCATGCTTTATGGTTATGTACTCCGGTTATGTATTTCTGGACTAAAGTCTTAGAAAAACTTTCCGCTATTTTGGACTGTAGGATACCTTTATCTCCAAACTTGTGTTTGCTAGGTGACCTAACAACAACTGACTTACCACATAAACAATTTCAATCTACACTTGTAGCCATTACTATCGCTAAAAAAACAATTCTTGTTAACTGGAAAAATAAACAAACTCTGAATATCGACCAATGGTCTAACCTCCTCATAAATCACATTTTAATGGAAAAAATATCTGCCTCAAATAAAAAACAAATATCAAAATTTATAGAAACATGGTCTACGTATATAGAATTTTTTAACCTAATTCTGGTTACTTAATTCTGTCTGTTAGCGAGAGCCACCACATCGTGATAACTTACATTGATGTTTCTGCATTTGGCAATTTATTATTATATTATATTATTAGTATGGGATTTTTTTTAATGGGCTTTAGGTGAACTGATGAATACACACACGCTCGCACGCACGCACACACACACACGCACATACACATTCTCACCCACATACACAAAAAAGTGTATATATATATATATATATATATATAATTTATATATGTGTGTATATGTATATATATGTATATATATTAAAAAAAAGAAAGAAAAATGAGAAAAAAAACATTTTTTTAATAATAATTTTTTTTTATTATTTTTTATTTTTTTAAAAAGGAGAGCAATGATGATGTCAAATCGAATAAAAACAAACAAACAAAAAATAAAATAAAATAAAATAAAAAATTATAAAAATAAAAAAATAAAATAAAAAGAGAGCAATGATGATGACATGTTAAATCGGTAAAATTACCGAATGAACAATACTGAGCTCTCCAGGAAAAAAAAGAAGAAAAAAAAAGAAGCCTAGTTGGGTTTTTTTGGGGTCATCGCAACCGAGAAAACGTGTTCCCTGTTCAAACAACAGGTATCACATGGGAGTAGCAGTTTAATAGAATTTTTTAAATATTATATTATTATATTTGTTTTATTTTCAAGTTCTCCCTACTTTACTGCATGTCAAAGTTAATACAGTCGGACTTTCATATAATTAGTCAGAGCAACTGAGGTAATAATTGTTAAAATATTGGTAAAATAGTTACTAAATGGATTTCTCATCTTTGAGAG
The DNA here is from genome assembly GCF_051991255.1 of Vanacampus margaritifer. NCBI lineage: Eukaryota > Metazoa > Chordata > Actinopteri > Syngnathiformes > Syngnathidae > Vanacampus > Vanacampus margaritifer. Next base: position 54,392,365 of record NC_135433.1, read on the forward strand.
AGTTTCTAGACTGTTATCCACAAAACTGAAAACACTGGCTGGCTTTGGTATTACTTTGCAATATTATCTTCTTGCTCATGAGCACTTTTCATTCATAGTTAGCTAATCCTATTCAATACAGTAAGTCCAAGGTCCAAAAATCAATTGAACTCTTTCAAAGGGTCAATAGTTTTTGGAACAACAAACTTCTCCTACACATTGTTTATCTTTTGCAGTCCTTAATTCTGCTGAGTCAAACATTACAAAGATTACATAACCTCTCCAACCTTTTTAATTGTGTCCACACCAAGATTTGACATTTGCACAGTCACTTGGTTAGATTTGATTGCAAACAGAAATATCTCATTTCATTTGCTTCCTACAGCACTTACTGAAATAAGAATCAATTGGACATTCAAAATCTCAAAACTAGTCAATTATTAGAGTACATTGATTCAGCGGTTTGGAAAATGGATGGATGGATTTATTTTTAATACTTCTGACTTGACAAAAAATACTATTATTATTATTATTATTAAATTACCATGAAACAGCGTATCCATATGATATAATATTACATTTAAAGTTGTCATTTGGCTATTGTTATTTTTTTCTTTGCTCACAAAGAGTTCAAATGTTATTTAAATAGCATGACTACTCATGATGTTGGTTTCATTTATCAAATGAAGTTGCTGTACAGGGAAAAATTCTTGACGGAAACCTGCAGTATAGTCCATAAAACAATGATGGATACAAATCTGAATTATCCAATGAATACAGAGTAGGACTTTCTGTGACAAAGAAGTTATTGGTATGTGTTGAAGAGGACAATGGTCTTACCTGAAACACTGAGGCGTAGATTTTTGTGGAGTGACAGCACAAGATGACGGCTGATCACAGAGGATGCCATGACAGGAGTCAGACAAAATCGGAGAGAGGCAGCAGCTGCCCTTATCTATCTTCTCCGACCAAGTCACCTGGGCTTGGTTTTGGGAGAGGGAGGGAGAGAAGGAGTGAAGGACATGAGCATATATGGATTCAATTTGGCAACCGGCTTCATCCAACAACATCTCAATTCAGTCACTTGACCAACGTGATATCAATAGAGATAGACCGATATGTTTTTTTGCGGGGCTGATGCCGATTATTAGTAGTCAAGGGGGCCAATAACCATCAACATTTTAAAAAGTACAAACTCCAACTCTTACCTTTGTCTAATATTTTTAAGCATATTGTCCACTGTCCTGTGAAAAACACTTATGTCCATTTTTGTCTTTTTTAAATATACATTTTTACGTTTATGGGATGAAACTGAATGCAAACATCCCAAAATTGTTCAAAAAAAAGTTTTTTCAAAAAAGGACATCATTATTTTTCACAGGACTGCAACGACTTTTAAGATTTGCAAATTATTGTAGTTTTTCTTTTCTTTTTTAATCTTAATCAATAGATTTTTTTTTTTTTTTTAGCAAAACAAATTCTGGGACTTCTAAGGGTTATTAGCATGCCCTAAAAGGTTAAATAAAAACTTACACAAGTAAATCAAGTTTTCCAAAATTTCAATATATCTGAAATGGTAAACTTTTACTTAGCTTTAATTTCAAACAAAAACAGAATGTGCAGAGAGTTCCCAGGGTCAGTAGCTTTTAAAGTTAACAGAAAATTTAAATCAGGGCTGGGCAAGAAATCGAATTAATTCAATTCATAATCATTTTAAAAATCAAATCAGCTAAATCGTGAAATTGAGGTAAACAGAAATATTATAAATGTATTATTAATTACAGTGGTACGTCGGAGTTTGAACATAATTCGTTCCTGCAAAGTGTTCAAAGTCCGAATTGTTCAACCTCCAAAACATTTCTTCTCATAGGTAATAATGTCAATGCAATTAATCTGTTCTTAAGCTCCAAAAGCAGAAAAATCCTATTTTAATTTCTATTTATGTTTTTTACATTTACAGTATTTAAACAATAAAAATAGCTTACCTGTTGTGGTGTGATGGCATCAGTAGATGATAAATGCTATGTTAATGCTAGCTTTAGTTCAGTGCTGAATGCTTATTTTTGTCTGAACACTTTGCACAGGATGTATTTTTTTAATAAATAAAACCTTTGAATGAATGTTTGTTGGATTTATTACTTCGATTAAAATCGTAACTGTCCAGAATGACTGAAATAAATTTAGATATTATTTTTTGGCCATATCGCCCAGCCCTAATTTAAATAAATGGTTTCCTGAAGTTAACACAGTTTTAAATTGATCTATTATCGGCCATATGATACTTCAAAAAGGCCAATGCCGATAGGAGGTCGAAATACTGAATATTGGCGCTGAAAAGCTGCCCGACCGATAACTAGTCTATCCCGAGACATTATATGCTTAACGTATGAAAAGAGGAACTCTTCTGATAAAGCACATATGTTGCCATGCTTCTGGAACCCCCCCCAAAAAAAGAAATGTTCCCCGGAAATATACACTTAGGAAGTAGGACAGACAAAAAGTGAGTCCAATCAGAAACCATTTTCTTGAAAACAAGAAATTCTAAATGCCTGCCGGAGGATGTATTTTAAACATATTTCTCAAATATGAACTTTGTCATGCATTAGGTTATCTACAAAATCCATCCTGTTTTCTATCACTTGAATTTGGCTTGATTTGTGTTTTATTTGTAACTGTGAACAGCGTTAACACAAATTAGTTTTTGCTGGGTGGAGCCCCAAGTGCCTGTGACACTGAGAAGACCAAGAAAAGCTGGTTTGCATTCCAAATTCCAATTCAACTAAGATAAGAAAATGAGTCTCTGTTCTCTCTCGTTTCCTGCAGCCTTATGTAATAGTGGCCACAAAATGGGGAAAACTCCAGCTTTCTGCTTTCACACAGTGGACACCCCGATTATCGCGCACATCACACAGCCGGTTACTTGGCAACACCTCGTGGACTGGATGGAACTGGTTTCACCAGTGTTACACAAGACTGCATCTTCATATGCTTCCGGGGAGCAATGTTTTGGTGTGTGCAGGAAAGGGATGGAGGACAAGAAAATAAGATCATGAACAAACTTTATTCCTTTAGCGCCTTTCAAGTGCTGCAGCGCAAAGCCTCACACTAAAAAGAAGGCAATCTGATCCAATAAAATCAGTAATAAAGGCGCATCAAAAAGGTAGTCTTTTAAATGGAGTTATTTATTTTGCTCATTTGATATGTAGTGGGGAGTTGTGCCAAAAACCAAAGTGTCACGCTAGTAACAAGTTGGAACTGGAATAAGCCAGAATTGTAAGATCAAGGATGGCTGATGTAATATTGGAGTTGGGAACTCACTTGACTCATGATGTTGGAAAGTTGTTTGAGGTGTTTTTGAAAATGACACTTCAGACTTTGAACTTGAGCAAATGGTTTGTTTGCCTGAGCTGTCTAATCCAAAACATCCACTAGTCTCCACACTTGTGTTGAATACAGGAAGAAAATTGTTATGTGGAGCAAGGCAATCTGCTGGAGAGGAAATAAATCAAATGGCTCGGCGCTAACGGCACAGTAATTAACTGTCACATCTCGCTTGATTAAATCTCATGTCTAGCCGGACTGCATATTTCACTTTCATAGGGAAATGTGACCCAGTCAGTCAGTCAGTGGTGGGAGGTGTCGTACAAATTAGGGGGACACACACACACACACACACACACACACACACATATATATATATATCTATATCTATATCTATATCTATATCTATATATATATATATATATATATATATATATATATATATGTTTATTTATTTTTTTCTCAGAGTGGGGGGTTAATATTCCAAAAAAAAACACACAAATTTGGGTGAAAAAAAAACAAAAAAACGTACGAGAAATACAATTAGCGTACTATTCGGATGTTTGTGCCAATACTTTTCAGTCGGGTTTCCAAATAAGAACATAGCAGTTGCTTTAGCAGAGATTAACCATATGATGTTTGAAGCGTTGGGTACGGCCAGCGACAAAGACGCCTCGCTCTTTGCGAAGGTACGCGCACTGAGGATTAAGCATTTAAGTTCATTTGTTAAAATGTATATTTACTTGTATGTTTATGTTTCCAGAATTATTATTTACACATTCATACATTTTGGCTTTTTTTGTACAAGTAGCTAAGTTGATGTGTCGAATTTGCTGTTCTCCGTCATTCACTTGCATTTACCTTCTGATTGGTTAATGTTAGTCAGCTGATAGGGGATCAGGAAGTGTTGTCGCTCTAGCTGCCGTCCGTGTATGACGAGTAAAGTTGAAATCAAGAATGAATCCGTCTTCATTTTGCCTTTTTATAGGGGCGGCTTGGCGATGGGGAAATGCAGGCAAGTTTGTTTGTTTTTAAACTACGCCTGAATTCCTTTATAATGGGCATCTGCAAATGGTGGACGGTGCATCGTGTGCCCCCCCACCCCCCCACCCCCCCACACACACACACACACACATACACATATGCCACTGACGGTATACGCAGTTAAACTCAGCACTATGGTACCTCTTTTCCTGATCACATGACCATAATGAGCCAATCGTACTGTTATTACCGGAAGAGATTATCAGGATGTGACATGGTTTGGCTTCCTCCAAACTTTCCAAAAGCTGACTCAGAAAAGAGAGTTTTTACAAATGAATGGATGCACTTTTCTACTCTTCCAGAAGCTGTCGTGTGGCATTATATTGAGGTTGTGGCTTTAGCAATATTAAGCATCACATCCAAACGGAAGGCATCTTCAACCATATCCAATGAACCCGCTGGCCTGAACTGGAAAGATAAGTCAACTGCAATGCAAACGAGCATTCAGCGACATTTCAGTCAAAAAGGAATGTGCCAATGCAGTTGCTGAAATGTTACTGAAAGGTAAACAAAATCACTTTTGAATTTAAACTGTGAAAAACTAACCTTATCCGATTGACTTGAAACTCATTAAGGCTTGATTTCATTTGATCTAAATTGATATCGAACAAGTACAATAAAAATAAACAGAAAGAGAGAGAGAAGCCAAAGCTTATCTTAATTGTAATCATTTTTATTTTTTTAATTTAATTTTTATTATTATTATTTTTTTAATTTAATTTTAATTTTATTGTTATATTTACTGTATGTTCTTGCATTGTTCTCCTGCTGTTAAGAATGGAAAGCAAAAATGTTGTAATTCAAAACCTCAAATGTTGTGTCAAGGAAAAATAAATGTTTAAATTTTGATTTAATTTGGGGAGGGGGTGCTGGCTACTACACACACAAAAACATTTTGAGGTTTGAACCAGCCTGGAAATGTCAACAAAGCCACTGCTGACTCATCCGAGCGACTCACTTTATACCTGAAAGATGATAAGACCTCAAATCAGTGTCACTGCTCATTGGTAATGGTTAGTATTTGGGGCCTTGCTGCACAGCAGGAGGAACCAAAAAGGTTCACACGCACCTGGGGCATCCCCATCTCAAATTCCCTGCTTGGATTTGGGGCCCAGTCCATTGAATGGATTTTTTTTTTTTTATCTTGATCGTGAAGGTAATGGAAGCATAAAAGATTTCACTCCAAGGCAACCTGCCATGAAAAAATGTATTCAGCTATCTTTTGGAAAGTCATTACCACTTTGGATTGCTGCGACTTCACCACCTGGCACAAAATATTTTTAGCTGGTGGACACTTGAGTGGCCCTCATCTCAGTCCTCAACATGGTCTGCTAGGTAGCTTCACTCATTTTCATTTTAGCATTTTAGTTGGCACTGTGTTCCAATGTGAAGAAGTTGACCTCAGGCTCTGCCGCTGCTTCCGTTATTTTTGTGTTTGTTTTGCTAAGACAGTTAATGTTTAATTGTTGAAACCATTGCTGGACTATCATTTCCTCTTGAACTATGTACTGTCATTTGGTTGGAGGCACAAGGGGGAGAAGAAGCTTGCTAATGCAGGGCTGAATTGAATGTAACTCAAACCACACGAAAAGGGATTCATAAATACCTACAACTTTGTGGTTATATTATTTGCATACCAGAACTTGCTGGCATTATTCAGGTTGATTTACACAGAGACATGGCTTACCTCTTACAATGTAAACACCCAAACTTTGTAATGAATACATTTTCTGAACACCGTATGCTAAAAGTGACAAACCTTTATAAAAGGAATGACTACTCTATAAAATGATTAAGGACAAACTCTCATCCCTAACATCCAATAAAGTTAGCAATATTACAGCACCCATAGTCTGTGGCAAAACAACAAACCTAAAAATGGCCATGTTTATTTTTGCTTTGCTCAAGTTACTTACTGCGGCAAGTATCCTGCCAATAACATCCCACAAGTTACACATTACTTCACAAATGGATGACATATTTGTATTTTATCAACATTTATACACAGCTGTAGGGATAGACCAATTATCGGCCAGGCCGATTGTCGGTGCTGATATTTGGCAGTATGACAAATATCGTCATCGGCCTTTGTACGAATCTGAAGGCCGATAAAGTTGGTATCTCACTAAGCGGTGAATGCTTGCGAATGTAGTGAATTGATGGTTTTCATCAGGATTTGTAAGATGCTCACATACAGTTTTACTTGCCGCAAAGACATTTCAAACATATTTACACAATTTTTCACTGTCTGCGAAGATCTTTTAAAACGAAATCCCAAAATAGCTACATTCGCATGCATTTGTCGCTCAGTTTTCATTTATGGATTTTTTAAATTTACACAATGATGCTGACACTGGGAACTCCCAACACTTTTTATTTTTAAAAATTAAAAATTAAATAAAATTAGGGAATTATGTTTGAATTTGATAAAACTTTAGGGAACTATTTACTTGCTTAGTTTTTAATTTAGCTTAACACATGATGATGACCCTGGAAGCTCCCTGCAATTAAAAAAAAAATAAAATAAACAAAGCTATAAAATCTTTATCTGTTTAATATTTATTTTATTTTATTTTGACACCTAATATTTTCTCTTTAACTGCATATGAATATTGGCTTGAAATATCGGTTAGCGGGCTACTAATAGTCGGTATCGGCATTGGCCTTGAAAAAAATATTGGTCTATCACTACCCAGCTGAAGACATCAATCATCTGCATCAATTTAGAGCTGTCAAAATTAACCGATTAATCAACAAGTAATCGATTATTAAATTAATCAACAACTATTCTAATAATCAAATAATCGTTTGGAGCCATTTGTTTATTTAGAACTGTCCAAATCCTCTGATTTCAGCAAATCAACAGGAGTTGCTCACTGATTTTTGTTGTCCTTCATGAAAGAAGACTGATTATCCAACGTGTTTAATCAAAATAAGACATTTGCAAATATCTGTTTTTACTTTGGAAAACAAAGACCGAAACATAGTACAACATCAATTCAAGTACAAAATAAACACCAATCACTGATTAATAAAATGTAATCAAGGGAAAAGAAAAGTTTTTGTAATACACATTAATGCAAAATTGAAATGAATTTGACTAGTCGATAAATTGCTTGAATAATCAATAGATTAATCGTTTCTAAAAATATTCGATAGTGACAGCACTACATCAATTTAAAAAAAAGTATTTAAATACATTGGGTAAAGTGCAGATGCACTTGTGACTCGGGATTATGCATACAGTACAGAAGCTTATTACTGTATTGGCCAGGGCCGATCAAATCAGCAGGCTGTCCTTTGACCTGAAAGTGCATTGACAAGTGGACTGTTGTGTAACCCGGGCTGCAGCGTGGTGTCATCCAACAGCAGAGCTGTGGGCTGCTGCCTCTTAATGGTTTTGCAAGGATGCCAAGGTATACGTGTATAATGTAAAGCTAAGATGTTATGATGTAATAATGGCTATCTATCAATATCAAGAGGGAATGATTTTGCACTCCAGAACCCCAAATATAAAATATTTTCTTTGTGTCCAGCTAAATTTTACATAACATAAAGACATTATGGCCTGGAACGCAAATAATGTACCGAATAGATCAATTATTGGCTAATGCTTAAAATTTAAGTTGAGATCGAATGCCAACTTACCAGCAACATAACAAGTGTAACTAATACTCAGGTAGCTATTCAGGTGCATGCAAAATATCCCATTCAAACGTGGATCCAAAGGTTTACTGTCATATAAAGTGTGTGAAGAGTAATGCTTTTTCAACTTGTTTTTAAGTTGCGATTTTTTTTTTTTAACTGTTCCTGGTCCTCATTAAAATCTGGTTCCAACTGGATCTGACTGGCTCACACATGAGGTGTTATGAATGAGTAGCGAATATCGGTCAGTTGCCAAGCTTCTTCCAATAGGTTACGTGATTCTGCAGGCTGCGCATCATCTGCTGCTGTACTTTCTGTCATGGACGCTCGCTGCAGTCACCTGCTCAGTCTCGGCTCGGAGGCGTGACACACACACACACACACGCACACACACCGCAGGGCTGCTGCAGCACGATGTCGCCGCAGACCTATCAGAGCATGCACGGTTCCAACACTTACCGATGATCGGACGACTGGATCGGGGATGAACGTCGGTGCTGAAAAGTGCTCAGCTGCAGCGAGCAGTCTCGTCAGCCGCCGCGCTACTCGCTCGCTTCGGGAAGAAGAGAAGGGGCTTCTTGCGTTCTCGTCTTTGTGGTTCCGTCCTAGCAGTCGGGTTGACAAACTTGTGCCCCTCCGTTGCAGGCTGTTCTGGAGAAAATAGTTCTGTATTACGCCGTTTCAAATGCGTGTTGATGATTGCTTCATATGGTGCCGAGATACGTCCGTCGTTTGCCCCCATGAAGAGTTGTCCCCCAGTAGACCCGCATATGATTGGCTGCTTTCCCACTTTGCATTTCACATCCATCGTGGCCCTCTAGTGGTCGCTGGATTCGCAAACAACTTTTCTGCTTAAAACCCAAAAGAGGGATTACGTAATGTGGTTTGTTTCGTCAGTCTAAGCAAATGCATTCAATATGTTTTGGTGGCCCATCGATGAAGTTGGAAAAATATACATTTAATGTAAAAAAATACAAATGTCTCGAGCAGTGTTGAAAGAAAAAAGAGATTAAAATTAAGATAAAAGAAAACCTATATACCTGTGTTGATTCCCCCCAGTATTCATTCATTTTAAACCTCTACTATTAATTTTAATAATATGCAAAAAACATTATGTTCTATCTAAACATACTTTTCCCCTCAATATTTTATTTATAATTATCAAGCTTTCTAATGACAAATAATAACAAAAAATAGAAGAAAAAGTGTGCAAAGAAATAATAATGAGAAATTACTAAATAAAAAAATCCCTCTCTCGAATTATACAAGTAAAATGATAAATAATAACAAAACACAAAAATCAATAATCTGAAATCATATCAAGCTGGGTCACCATATTCAAAAGTCTACTAGTTTTTCTTGAGTTGAACATTATTTTTTGGTTTTCTGGTGTACAGTATGACAGAAGTTCATTAATCCAGTTTTTCTTTAGGTGGATCAACACTTTTCCAGTTCTCAAGTGTGCATTTATTAGCAGCAGTTGCTGCCAATAATACAAAATGTTTTGTTTTTAAAAATTTGAATTCAGTAGAGTTACATTCCCAGCATTACAACCAGGTATGAGGATCAAGTTCCAAGGTCTGCCCACAAACCTGATCAATATACATTTTTAATATAATCCTAGGTCTAGCAATATCTTATTATATTGCATAGGTTGCGCTGCGCCTAGGATGCTGACCGCCATCTTTCTGCTACGGATTCCCAAAGGAGACAAACTTAGCGAACGTAATAATTGGTGGCCGGCTTTCCAAGGGTGGTCTCTCTAAGGCACAGCAGTGTGCGTGCTTCAAAATACACGCGCTTCGGATTTCAGTCATTGCATTCTATTAGTTCAACACTAAATGGCACTACATTCTACACACTGTCCATTTAACGGACAATTCATTAGATACACCTGAAAAAATGGTGTTTCCTAGCAACTGTGAAGTGACACAGGCACATGCTCACTTGTGGACGTGACCTCATATTTGAACCTACCCTCAACCCAGAGAGGGTATGTTGCCCTTTTCCGACAGAGAACCACGGTCTCAGACTTGCAAGTGATGATACGAAACCCTACTGCTTCATAATCTAAACTTTAGATTTAGCTTTAGATTCTCCAGCTAAAGGTTAAGGCTTGATGAAGACAAAGGAACCACATCATATGCAAAACCCACAAGTATGAGATTGTAACCAAACCGGACGCCCTCAGTATCTCGGCTGCCCCAAGAAATTCTGTTCATATGAAGAGAATCGGTCAAAACAGGAAGTCTTGGAGGAGTGTCACATGCCATGGAAATGAATCTTACTCCTGGCAATGCGGACCAAACTCCAACACTGGTTGTACAGATACTGTACCCCCCCCAGGATTCACTCCACAGGTACACAGTCGGACACCTTCTCTAAGTCCACAAAGCACATGTACTGTAGACAGGTTGGGGAAATTCCCTGCTGAGGGTGTAGAGCTGGTCTACTGATTCATCGGCCATTATAAAAACACAACTGCTCCTTCAGAATCTCGGAATTGAGTTATATAGAACTTGCTAATACATGTCAAACTATCACAGGGAATGACATCAGCACAATGAGATTGAATTGGGTGCTTTTGGGATGCCTATCAATATGGATGCCTTCAAGGGTAACATCACATCCTGTTACATATTAGTTCATATTCTAAATGTGTGGTGATGATTCCAATACTGCACCTAACTTATTCTGTCCCTATTACTGTGAGGATAGGTAAGATCAGAACATGCTCAGCTCAATGATGCCAATGGAACATAACAAAGACCTAATCTCTTGTAAATGTTTTACTGTGCATGGACTTGTTGATAAGCAGACGGGACAAAGTCAATACAGTATTAATAATATTTTAATTTGAACTGATATACCAGTACCACTACCACCGGCATTGTTTTTTTATTGAGTTTATGTGACCTTAAAAGTGTCATAAAAAAAAAGTAATTTCAATTAGTAATTTAATTTTTTTATAAAATAAAAACAAATACATATTTTATAAAATAAATAAATAAATAAATAAAAATAAAATAAGTAAATATGTTTTTTAATTTAGAAAAATAATTTCAATTTACATGCCTGCATTGCATGTCTGGTAAAATGACAAAGTTGGATTTGGTTTGATTTGAATATTGACACACGAAAAGAAGACAAAAATCACAGTATTTGTCGTGATCAGAGAAAGAGAAAATCTGGCTCATTCAGCTACACTGAAAAATAATAAACAGAGACATGTGCCCCATGTTACACAATTGAAAAGCATAGTGAAATTCAAATTTTGCTTGGATAATCTATGAATAGTAAATTAATATTCTTCTTTTTTCACATATCCATATCTTACAGCAACTTCCTTTTTTAGAGAGCTCAGTTGTGTTCATGTCATCATCATTGCTCTTTTTTTTTAATGTGCATTGAGTGCGTGTGCGAGTGTGTGCATATGTGCGTGCGTGCGTGTGAGTATGTACTCATTAATTCACCTAAAACCTATTAAAACTCCTATACAGTTCATCTAAACCGAATACTTCAGAATCCCGCTCCCGAGTCGTGAAGTTGTCAGGAGACCAGAGGGAGGATCAAAGAAAAGAAAGAAAAGTCAAATCCAGCACCGACCAGACACCTCCTACCACCCACCGGGTTACCAACCAGAATCTTTCACCAACCCCAGAAACATCTAAATTCCAACAAATTAGGGAGACCTCAAGAGACCAAAGGAAAGACTGAGGAAAGGAAGGAAGGATAAATGAAGCAGAGTGAGATCCACAGCCTTTACCAATTCAACGACCAGAGGAAGAAGCAGATTGTGTTTGAATTTCGATAGATGCTGGTGTGGTGGATCTGGCATGCATGAAAGCCTCCACCAAAGAGGGAAGCCGTCGACCCCGGCCAGGTCAGAGCAAGCACAATCCCCCAGGGCCCCCCAGGCCGCGGCAGCGCCAAGGCACAACCTCCGGGCCCTGCAGGGGCCACCGGCCGGAGAGCAAACCCAGGAGCCTGGAGAGCCCCCCACCTCAACACGACCCGCGCCCCGAGCCCAATGCAGCAGAACGGGCAGGCCCACAGGCACCCCACCGCCCCCCCCCCCCCCCACACTCACACACACACCCAGCCACTTGTACCACCACCCCCCTTGCAGCAACTTCCAATTCACACAATGAACACACAGCATATTTGTCACTCAAATATTTTATTTTACAAACAAGATTTATATGCATGTTTTCCAGCAGCACATTTTATAGAACATTTTTAATTCACACATCACACAAGTCTTTATTCACTTCATGCTGACCAATTAATACCCTTTCACAAACAATCCAGTTTTACCGTTTCTGAAAACTCCAATTAGTGTCACATACAGTGTATACAGTACTTGTAAGTGCACGTGTGCTTGTACAATAGTCCAATCCAATTAGTTTTATTATAAAATGAATTGTTTGAAAGAAAAAAATAATAATTAGAGTGGCTATAAAACGCATACACACCCGTGTTCAAATGCCTGGTTTTGTGATCTAAAAAAATGAGACCAAGATAAATAATAAATAAATAAAAATGTACCATTAATGTGACACATAAGCTGTACAACTCACTGTGGAAAAGACGGAAAGTAAAAATAAACAACCAAGATAATGTTTCACAAGTGTGTCCACACCTTAATGAAGATTTGGCTGTGTATCGGATTAATAAATCACATTCCAATTTGTGCAACATGGGAGTAAACACACGCCTGCCACTCATTAACGAGTTTGAATGTGTTTGGTTAATTCTAAACACAGCTGCAAACCCAGTTTGACGAGCATGTGCACTTGTGTAACCACTTTCTCGCAAATGTTTATTTTTACTTCCCCTGTCCAATATATTCCTTTTTTTCATTTGAGTTGTACAAGTGGGAAAAAAATCTTTATATCCTGGCATTTAAACTGGGTTGTGTAGACTTGTAGGTCAATACATCAAGATATCATTTGTCATAGTGGGCTAAATGTTTTTTATATTGTGATTTCAATTTACATGGGAGCCTGGAATTATGACAAGTTTCTGTTCCGACAAATATAATTGGTGCTTAAATCGGAACATGCATACCTGTACGTCCCTAAGTAGCCTATGCAAACTCACAATAGTAAAGTCCTTACTACAGGGACTATTTATTTGTATGGAAAAATACTTGTCAGCCATAAATATTAAATAATAAAAAAACAACAACATTTGAATATGAGCAAACAATTTCACAACTACAAAAAGTCCCCTATATTATCATTATTTGAATGGCTTCCCAGTGGCACATACCCAACAGGAAAGTGAAACTTGGGAAATTTGAGAGTCTCTTGGCAGGGATGGTGGTGAGAGTGCAGGTTCAGATGTTCACTGTTCAGAATTGGACTGGGCTTGGTCAGATGGAACTCTACTGGCAGTCACCTTCCACAGCTCCTGAAATGGCAACATATTGATAATCAGTGTTGGGAATAACCACGTTTGGTAACTCCGTTCGTTTTTCATAAACTGACTAATCTAACAAATGATTCGCCCTATATTTGAAACGCCGTTATTGTTATTGTATGTGAAATGCGTTGCGTTACAATTTATTTATTAGTTACAAGGCTCGAAGTAAGCTTACAGTAGGTTCCGGTAAGTCCATTCATGAAAATGTCTTTAGCGCACAGTTGTTGTCGCATCTCGTCACAATAGAGGTGTCTTGACAGCTGGAATGCGTAGTAATTTTTATTTTGCAGGTACTGCGGGAAGTGGGTCACGACATGTCTTCCTTTACAATGAACGTGATGTTAGCATTTCAGCAAGAGTCCACGTCTCTCGCCTGGAACTCATTCGGGGTTTGGCACCTTTGACAAGACTGACGTAGATCAAAATAACAGTAGAGATTGCCATGAGGAGCGATTTGTTGACAATTCTGTTCCACCGAGAACCATTACAGGACATCGCAAACCCAGAAGCACCTTGACAGCGATAAAGATAAGTTACATAGCGACACACGCCTAGTGTCATTAATAGCACCAACAATTGTATTTATCTTAACCGTGCTGTGCTACGACTGTCCATGAATTACATATTGACCATTTGCACCAACGTGACTGCCCATTGAAGGTCCGCGGAAGGAAATGATTGTTGAATGGAAGTGGACGTGACCCGGAGTGACTTAGTGACTTAACCGAAGGTCGCCTGTCAGTCGGACTCATAGAGCACGATATTTACTTTAGTTGGAGATTGCTAGTTTGAAAACAGCCCCTTACCTTCTGTCATCTGTTTTTACCAAGTTCATCAAATCGCAGACTTTGCCGGAATTCACAGCGCACGACCTACAGTATATCATTATGTAGTCAATGCCTTCTTCTTACACCGGGGCTGATTCAAAAGCTTGTCGCTGGCTGTGTCTCTGAGACGAGATGCTACGTTCACACCGGGGACAATATACCTCGTAATGCAAAGGTAAAACTTGTTTATCATGCTAATTGACTTATTTTTACAAAGTCCGTTCTATATTGAAACGCTTTGATGATGCTATGTTACTATGTTTGCTAGCATGGAACAAATGACTATCGTAGTGGCAAGCTATGCAGTAATTTCATGAATATGACTCCGGCTCCAGAGTGAAAAACTCCAAGCACAAAGACAAAATCACCCATTATTAAACAGTCAAATGCACTTAATAGTTTTGAAGAAGGTGCATTTTAAAACAAAGCTGTGTGTTCGTGGAGTTGGAGTGGACGCCTACTATCTGGCTCGTTAATGTGATTTGAAACACGCAATTCGACACCTCTGTTACAATCTTTGTTAGAACATTTATCTACTAACCTCACAAAAAATGATCGCTGCAAATCCGTGAATACTTTGTGGGCTGCCAGTTTTTTCTGTTGATTGCTGCTATCAATCAACGTCATTCATTTTCATTGGTAGGTATGCGATAAAAAGCAACATTTGGTTTACTCCCTTGTCTATCTTTACAACTGACCGCACAGCAAGATATTACCATTTTATAAGATAATCGATTAGATAAAGGACTTTACGCTGTACGAGATTCAATGGTTACAATACAAGCAAGTGGCTATTTTGCCGTCCAGTGTCCCGTAGGGGGCGTTCCCATGAGGGCTGTGACATCATGTGCAAAAGGTCAATAGGTGACATATGTGCCATAAATCCCCATATATCCAGTATTTATTTTATTTTTTATTATTTATCTGATTGCTGTAGTAATGATAACATCCTATATAGTTTGGACATAATTTGAATTCCTTGTATTAAAAATAAAATAATAATAATAATAACAATAATAATAATAATTTAAAAAAATAAAAAGCCAAATTATTTTATATAAAACATTTTTTTAGTAGTGAAAATAGTACTACTAATACTTTGCCTGGTAACAAGTTACTTTTATTATGAAGTAATTCAATTACTAACTCAGTTACTTTTGTTTGCAAGTAATGAGTAACTATAACTAATTACTTTTTTAAAGTAACGTTCCCAACACTGTTGATAATGGAAATGCATTCAACACACTTGGAACTGGGTTGGTTCAACTTAAAGAGCTTCTAATACAACACAGTAAAGGCAGTCAAAATACTATGTGTGTACGACTTCAGCCATGTACAGTAATTTCTGGACTATAAGCTGCGCTAGTGTTGTAAGGAATACCGGTATTAATACTGTACCTCGATGTTTTGTATGTATAATTTTTTCTTAGTACCGGTACTTAAAAAAATAAATACGAGACAGCCCGCCAACTCTATTTTAAAGGCAGGTACACACATACGCATGGCCGCCTGTCTGACTCTACGTATGTGTGTACGTATATGTGGAAAACGCCTTAAGTAAGCGACACGCCTCTTTCAGTGTGTGTGCGAGAGGGCGCAGGAAGATGGCTTCGCGCACTGAAGCGCTCGCTGGACGTGCACTCCTCGTTGAGAAGCATGAAGCGCTAATTAAGCTTATTAAGTGTAGCGTTTACTGGCCGTCCACTCCTCGTTGAGAAGTATGACACGCTAATTAAGGCTCCACGGGAGCGCGCAAGCAGAGTGGAAGCCACGCGACTGCATTGGCATTGCCTACGCATGTTTTCAATAAACACATTAAGAACACACGTGTGGTTTTCAATTTTCAGATTTAGAAACAGTTTGTAACAGGAGCAACTGTTTTTCTGTGGAGAAGCAGAAGAAAAAGCAGCAATCATTCCTGCAGTGGAGTCAAGGTGCGTTCAACGAACCGGCACACAGTAGGAAATCAAAGTTATACATAGAAAAAGCTCAGATGGCTGACAGAGCAACAGTCACAGGTTGCGACGCATTTTTGACACTTCCCTTAAAAATAAGTGGCGTGTGAATTATTTTGTTCCCAGTTTGTAGTCTTTGATTCCGCATTTGACTAATTGGGAGTGAAATGGAGGAGAGCAGAGACATGCACGCAAACTCAAGCAACGTTACATTGAATCATTGGAATGCCACTGTATTGACAATATTTAAAACGGGTGACATCAAATGCAGTCAAATACAGTACTTAAAGAATATGGCATGCAATGTGAAAACGTATACAGGATGAACATAAATATAGACAGTAAGTACATACATCAACATGTATACATCCCAATATTTTTGAATTAATAATCAATAAAAATAATTTGAAGTTATTTTGTCAGTTTTAATTTTGCTGCTTTTGTTGATGTTTTAGAGTTTTGTCGAGGTACCGTTTCAGTACCGGTATCGAGGTATTTTATGCAGGTATTGTATCGAAGTCAAGATTTTGGTATTGTGACAACACTAAGCCGCGCTAGCTAAATTTGGGGAATACTTATAAAAGCCGCACCCAACTGTTTTAATGTTACCGCACCGGGTTCCCGCTACTTTCTTTTCTATGACGGCGCAAATTGTCTATCTCTCATTCTCTCTCCTACTGTATTTATATATACTGTATTATCTGATGGATAAGTTGCACCTTTGTATTAGCTGCAGGGTCGAATACAACTGAAAAAAGTAGTGGCTTATAGTCCAGAAATGACTGTAAGCAGCAATCCATTTTCGATACCGCTTGTCATCATTTGGATTGCAGGTGAGCTGGAGCCTTTCCTTGAGCGGACCTTAAAATACACGATTTCCCAAATATGTGAGGATGACAGCGTAAGTGAAGAAAACCCACGCAAGCATGGGTAGAACATGCAAACTCCACACTGGAAAGCCTGAGCTGAGATTTGAACCAGAATCATGAGGCAGCCATGCGAACTACTAGCACACAGTTTTGAGCAATGGAAACAGAGAAAATACAAACGTTTGGAAATCTGCGCCTACAAGATTTGTTTTCACATTCTGGTTCTTGTATTCAAAAATTCAGTTTTAATAGTACGATAAGTTACTTATCATTTAGAAGACAAGTGTGTTTCTTACCAGTTGATCAATACGTTCATACTGAAGAAACTGTGGGAAGGTGCAAGGGAGCTGTTGGACTGTGTAGCTGCATTGTCCATCTGCCAGCTCCTCTAGTTGGGACAGGCAGCGCCTGAAATGATTGTAGGCGTCGCAGGATACATCCATTTGCCGCAGGGTGAAGTTGAACCTTCAAAAGAGCAGATTAACACTTCATATACATATATTTTTTAAACAGCCCATGTTAAAGTTACCTTGATAGATAAATGTGCTTAAAACATGAAAAAAATGTTGCTAAACTTCAGACTGAAATTATGCCTCAATCACCAGCAATGAGTCAATAGTAAGTAGTTCTGGTAGTGATACACCAAACTTGAGCAAATTTCCAGAATATGTACCAGGGTGATGTGTGAAAATGTTTTATGTGTGTGCCATGTTTCCAAAAATGATGAGTTGATTGCTGCCACAAAGGGTGTGAAATAATATAATGCTGTTTTTTTTGTGTGGCTTGTATTAAATGAGAGGACTGAATGGTGCTGTCCCTACCTTTTTTCAATGGAAATAAAGATGGTGCAGGCATGAGCAAAGTTATTGCACAGTCGGTAGAGGGTTCGAAAGAAACCATCTGTCAGCTCATCATCGTAGCAAACTGATAACACACAATAAGTATTCCTTTTGTCATCAGAATTATGACTGGTATTATTCAAACGTGAAACATCAAGGAAAAATGTTGACAAAAAGAATGTAGCTTGTATAAGGACACTACATACAGTATACTTCACAAAGTCAACATCATGACAGTGACTAGCTGTGACAGCGTGCACATTTAATATTTAACTTCTTCACCTACATAAATAAGTCAGCAGAATGTTGATCAAGCTTTTGTTTTTTCCTCTATAAATGCTTCACATAGGATAAGTGATGATTGGGAGCTCTGTCACACATTAAGCTGTTTTATAGACTTGATGTGAATGCTGGTTAACACAGATAATAGCAAATAAGTGAGTTATTTCATGACAAAAATGGGAATTGTTTATCACATTCCATGTACAGTATTGACAACAACTGTTTCACAAACACATTTTATTTTAGTTTTTTTTTTGGGTGCTCTACTTCATTTCTTTGCATACGTACAACAGAACTGGGGATGATAAGAACAATGCAACTATAACAGCAGTGACTTCAAAAATATTGTTATTGATCTACCATCAGCAGCAATGATGAAGCTGGCATTGTCATGTATATCAGCCACTTCCTCCTCTGTCCAGCTAAGTTCCACATCGGGATCTATAGGTGAGACAAACAGACACTGGTCACGTTGCTGCCCCCGAGCGCACACACGACATGGAAAGATGGCAGAAGAGCGAGGGGGTGGGGTGGGGGAAAGAGACAGTCAGTGTATGGACAGAGGCTTCGTGCTGGAGTGGCAACTTTAGAGCGCCTTGTTGTCACGGCGTGGAAAAGTCCTGCAATGACCTGGTTGGATATATTCCAGCCACCGAAGGCTTTAAGCGTATATATATTAAACAAAGTTATGTGTAGGCGTAAGAAAGATGGTACAGGCCGGGGCCAGGTCCAGTCCTCAGGATGTTTTTGGTTACCTTTTTTTGACTTTCTGTTACCTCATACATAGATAGGGCTATCACAAGTTGATAGGGACCACCCCCAACTCGGGGCCGTTTGGTTACAGGGGCCAAAAAACACCCCTTTTGGGAAAAGCTTCTGGCGAAATTCTGTAATTGCACATGTCAAGGCACAGCAACTGCATAAATGGTCAGAAAACACTAAAATTTTGAATGGTGTATCCTGACACATGGGGGAACTAGCAGGAAAATAATCATGGGCTTCCTGTATTTCAATTCTCAAATATCACCTTCAACTTACCCTAACAGATCAAAAAATGTCTCTCCGCCTGACAAATTACCATCAAAAGTGATCCATTTCAAACACTTTGTTATACATCTCACTGCCTCAAATGTATTTTAAAAACATCACATTTGTAACCTTCAATTTAAGTCCAAGATGAGCTTTATATTTGAAGTATTAGAGGAGCTATGACTAAAATACTCCACTGTACTGAAAATTCCAGAATTACCATTTCAAATGCGATTAAGCTATTTTTTTGCATCTACATAATTTTTTTTTAACAATATTTGAAACATGGGTTATGTAGTATTAAAATATCTATAAAGTGAATTACATAAAAGTGAATAATGTTATGCCCCCAGGTGGACCAGGGTATCAAGGCGTAACATTAAACATGATAACACAAAATCTGAAATAGTGGAGTGCAGCATAATCATCAAATTGAACTATGATAAAATATATATATAGATGTTATAAATATACATTTTAATCATTCTATTCTCCCTCTTTCTGACCATCATCCATATTTGTATGGATTTAATCAGTTGGTAAGTCATCCTCATCTGTTTCTTCTTCTGCCAAGACATCGACAAGGGCTTTGGGCAGTGGTGTCAGTCTGGTCCTGCATGTTTTCGAGGTTTCCCACGTTCAACACAGCTGATTCATATTTAAGCTCATCAGCGAGCTCTGCAGGAGATTGATAATGATCCTGATAATTGAATTATGTGTCTTGGAGTTCTAACTTGCCAGTGTGAAATCCATGGTCGATACCATATTTTGGCCTCCAATACCGATTCCTATACTCAGTTTTGCAGTATTGGCCGAAGCCGATACCGTACCGATACCTAGGTTTTGTTTTGTTTTTCAACAAGAAAAAGCTGCCCTGCCATTGGTTCAGAGCATTCATGGGCCGATAGGATATCTTGGCACGGCATACAGTGAACATGTCACACATCAGTGAATGTCGTGCACAAGCAATACAAAAGATGCTGCATCGAAAGTCCTATATTAGCGTAGGATATAATGGTATCGGCATGTTACTTGTTTGTACTTGCCGATGCCGATACCATTCATACATGCAGTATCGGGGCCTCTCCCGATACCGGTATCGGAACAACACTAGAAGAGTGGCTGAGATCTCTGGGTAGTGCTTAAGAGCCCTCTCCGAGACACATACCTGGAAGTTGACTCTTCTTAATCTCTCCACCTTCCCACCTTCCAAGAGGGTCCTCTTCTAGCACATAAGAAGAGTCAACTTCCAGGTACAGCGGCTTGAAAAAGTATTCATCCCCCTCGAGTTTTTCAACATTTTGGCACGGTATGGCCACAAACATAAATATATATTATTTAAATTTGATGTGAAAGTTAAACACAAAGTAACACACAATCTTGAAGTGAAACAAAGTATCTATCTTATTTCAAACTTGTTTTATAATTAAAAAACTGAAATGTAGGGTGTGAAAAAGTATTCAGCCCCACCCCTGAACTAATACTTTGTCGAACCCCCTTTTGCTGTGAGATAGAGAGTGTTTGTGAACCACAACCTTAATCTTTAGTCATCCCACATCCCAAAGAAAAGGGGTGTTTTTTGGACCAAACTGCCCTGAGTTGGGGGTGGTCCCTATCAACTTGTAATGACCCAAGTTATGAGGGAACAGAAAAAAGGTAACAAAAAACATCCTGAGGAGTGGACCTGGCTCCCGCCTACTAGACAAATTAGCCTCCATTTTTCCAGGTGTTAGTATTGGTATTTGATTGACAGATGACAGCTGAGTAGGCCGTGGTTTCAGCACAGTCAGTGTACACGCCCGCAGTGTTCAAGAGTGCACAGAAAGCTTGACTTTCAGAATTTTCAAGCCTCATTTTATACATTACACAACTTTTTTAATCATTCAAATTTGGCAATGTTAACACTGGGGCATCTAATTCAAAATACATTTATTTTCACTTTAAGCTTACTTACATATTAACTGAAAATCAATATTTCTAATCAATGGCATCACCTGTACAAAGGTCAGATCGGAGCCAATCCAACTGTCTCACTCTCACTTCCCCACCTGATGGTTAGATATAACAGAATAGAGTTAATACATTCTAGCTTCTTCTTTTTTAAAGCTGGCATGTACAAAGAAATTAGGTTAACAGACATTTATTGTGGGAATGCTTCAGCATGTTATTTTGATTTTTATTTTCCTCACTTTTTTTGCCGTGTAACAACTCCTACATAATACTTCTGATTTAAACCGTTCGAATTTCAACTTGCTTCAAAAATTCCCACCTTTGGTGTATATAGTGTCTGATTTCACATTACCTACAGTATTCGCAAAATTTAATGTTTATTATCAACTTTTCCAGTTTCATTTTCAATGGGACAGACATTGACATTTTTCTAAGTCCCACTTTCCACGCCCACTTCCATACATACATCATCATTGCCAGGTATCTGATGCTGCTCAGTGGTGCAGTTGGTAAAGTGCATTGTCCAGTATGATGGTTCGATACCAACTGACTATCACAACAGGAAATTGATTATAATTTCTCTGAAATGATTAAATCCCACTTTAGACAGATTGCAGTTATAGTTTTCTTTTTGTCATTTAACTACAATAAAAAAATTCCACATAATTTATCTTTCAATTTACTTCATAAGCACATGTATTCAAATCTTAGCCCCACGCATTTTCTGCAGAAATTGCACTTCATGATGTTATTCAAGTTTAAAATGTAAACAAGTAGATTCCAGCTCACTTTAGACCCTAACTGCCAGGTTTTACAAACAGGAAAACTGTAAGGATGCTACTGATGCAATATGGTACAGTTTCACGTAGTCAATACGTGGTCATTTGGGATACTGGAAATAATTGGCAGATTTGGGCATCGGGGATAATAAACTGTTCAGGGTTTTGTTCAAAGCAATTTATTTCAGAACTTGCTGGGATCTGTCAGTGCTAAAAAATTAATCACATTTACAGCGCAAGTGTATCAAAAAGGTTATAACCAGACTTGGATTCAATAAGGAAAATAAAGAGCTGAATATTGTGTATGCTTTGGTGGGTACAGCATCGGGTGCAGGGTGCAAATAGTTATCATTCGTCTTAAAATTAATCATAGACGTGTTTTGCCAGTTCAAGGTTTGTGCTCACGTTGTGCATACAAAAGAAAATCATGACAAGTTATAGCAAACAACTAAATTTGTTTTTGAATTGATTTGGACTAAAGATCACAAGGGTTCATTACACGAGTTACCATAGCCTTGTAAAGTTTATCTGTAGTTTATAGGTGCTGATGAGGTCCACAAGATTTATTGCATTGAAGTAAGTTTAGGCCTACACTCACACTAAGCAGTGTTTTATTTCACAGTTGAAATTACCTGAGGGTATTTTGATTTGATTTATTTTTGCCAATTTCTCACCTGCAAGCTCAATCATGTGTTCATTTAAATTTATATTTCTCTGGCACATGCTTAATAGGTCCTCTCCGACATCTGAAACACACAATTTAAGTGTTAAAAGACAAAATAGTTTTGTATGTCAATTCCACTGGCTGAAGACCAGCTACTCTCGAACACCTGAACGAGTACATATGCATTGCTTCATGGCCCGATACCTGTGCAGTACACCCGTTTGGCTAAAGTGGCCATGATGATGCTGGTTAAACCGGCACCAGCTCCTAACTCCACAACTGTTGCCTCCTGGAACATGAGCGGCTTCGAGAGGATGAAGTCGGCCAGGAGTAATGCTCCTCTCCAAACCTGGTGGGTGAGAGGGAGAAAAACAGGTGCTTTGATATATTTGTCATTAACTGGGGCAGCCTACAAACCATAACAAATTTCATGTGTTCAGGACTGCAAAATTGTGCAGAAACAACTGCATTTTTTAAACCAGTATTTCACAGTGTATATGCCCATGACCCGTTCGTTCTACCCTGAAACAGCCTGGTTCCGCACTGTGTGGCTGCTTTTCCATGACACTTCGAGGCTGGGCGGTTACAATGGAAACGTTTCTCAGAAGCTCTTCCGAGCTGGTTCTAGAAACCTGGCTGAGGAAGGCCATCACGTCACTGTCAACTGATTGGCCCACAGATGCAGGCGGCAAGGTACTCCGCTGCACAGTCCCAGAGAAAGACGGCTGCCGCCAAGTCATAATAATACAGTATATACAATACACATATATTGTCTTTTACAACTATACTTAACCTCCCATTCACTTGAAAGGACCAGTGGTAATTTCGCCGGCAAAAAATTTTCATCACGAAAGTTTGTTGTTGTTTTTTTCCAGTAAATACTGTATTTGTATGCCTTGGTGGCAGGCAGCTATGTCTCACTGCCTTATACCCGGAAATTGATTTTTCATCGATGTGAAAGCTTCAGTGCATTTTGATTGGCTATAATTTGTGACGTCGCTACATTGCGCAACTGTGATTCAAAACCAGTGAGCTGGCGAGTGTGCTTGCCCAGTTCAGTAGATCCGGCCCAAAGTGGCTGGTGCCTAGGATAATGGAGACGCAACAAAGGCCAGGCCAGGCCAAGCGAGGCCATGACAGAGCGGGGCCAGACTGTTCTGGAACGTGTATTCGAAAAGCGCCTTAGTCATGGTCCCTTTTGAACAGACTGAATAACAAGTGGCCGTCGCAATGCAGCTTGATGAACCAGCCATTTCATCTTGAACATGTAAATGTTATGTTTACCACAAATACAAAGGCAAGTTTGTCCACACTGGTGTATTTCAAGGGCAATATGCATCTTTGATGTTAGAGTTAGAACATAGCCTGCAAGCTATAAAAGTATAAACATTTTACAACGGGTCTTTCATGATTTGATTATTGCTTGTATAATATTTCAATGAGGGGTCGGTCAGTGGGCAGGTAGAGAACTGGATAGCTTGTAAAGGGAAGCAACAAGCCAAACCTTCCTTCCAAAAATACCCACAAAATGTTCATCTTAGTTTTTAGAGATCAGAGTTTGTTTGTTTGAGTATTTTTTTTTTTAAAGCACCAACCTACAAATGCATTTTTGTTACAGTGAGAGCGAGTTTGTTGAAAAGGGTTATTAGTTTGTTCGGAAAGGATGCTTTGATGCGCTCAAAGTAAATTCTTATTTGAATTGGAAATACTGAAAAATTATTGTTTTCCCATGTTGCCATGCTGCCCTCTAATGGAGATTAACAAGAAAGGGAAGAGATCGAGACAATGGAACACCGGAAGAATACAAACAATTTCACATGCTTACAAAGATGCACAATGTAAAAAAATACAGTGACCTGTAAAATAGGGATCACAAATTTACAAAATTCAGGAGTCAAGGAAATTTTACTAACCTGTTTTGCCAACATCCTCTAGGGGCGTTGCCATAGTATGCTCTGCAAAAATAATAATAATAATAATAATAAGAAAATAAATAACCTAATCATTTTAATTAATATCAGAAGCCCACTCAGATTAAACAGATCCTTAAAATTGTAACATTGTCTCACTTTCACTGATATGTGCTGACAATGAGTTTCTCTGAAATTAATTCAATTCTACTTTCTGTCATTCAAATTACTTTTCATTTTTTATCCACTATTATGTTAACTTATTATTTTATTAAGAGGGATGGGCGAAAAAAGATATGAGGTATCAGGCCGATACAGGCCTTATTTGAAGGTATCGGGTAGGCATGGTGGCTGTCGATATCAGCCATCGATATTTAAGGCAAAAATTAAATAAATCTGACATTGAGTAAGTCCTTCCAGGCAGTAGTTGGCATTATGCTGAGAAAGTTTCACACAGGCGAATCATGATCTGCGTTAGAAAGAAAAGTCTTAGCTCACAGTTTTTTTCTTTTTTGTGTATAAAATTTCTCTTTTTTGGATAAACATTTTTTAGTTTTTGTTTTTTTAATGGCTGGACGGATAACACACCAGCGATGTTGATATTTGGTATAAAGAGTGAATACTCGTACTGGTATTGGTGGTATCAAACATGCTTACTTATTAAATATCATGTTAACATTTTCTTTTCAAATATCACTTGCATTAGCAAAGTTAACCAAATAACAACAACAGATATGACAAGTAACAACAACAAAATGGTTTGGTACGTACCGATGCGTACAATGTCATCTGGCTCCTCATCTGTATTTTCTTCATTTTGCAGTGCGGAGTCATGTGATTGTTTGAGAATGACGGGGCACATCACTTCCCTGCAGCTATCCCCTGTAGGATTATTCCGAGGTCTAAGGAAAAGCAAAACATTCGTAACGCAGCTCCAAAGGATACAATTGCTGCAGACAGTACAGCAATTGGACTAATTACAGTAATTGTATTGTCATCCAAAACTGCATCACACTTTATTTGGCATGATGAACCGCACAAACTACTATACAAGCATTGTCTAACGTCAACATACCGGATGCCTGTAAACGAATGGTAAAGAACAAATCCTACTTTTTGGAAGAGAGCAGGCACCTTGATAACTCATTTGACTTAAGAAGAAACAACTGATGGAAACCAATAGTATCAACTGATTTGAAGCGCTTCCCTACCGATGTGTGACGTCAAGATCTCCATCTTCATCCAAGGCTGCTTCTAAGTTTTTTTCACTACCCTCCTCTTCATCGTTTGCTTGCGGAATTTCACTGTCACTGTTTTCCCTTGTGGCCTCATCATTCCTCTCCTGCTTTTCAGCATTAGACAAAAACTTGAATTTGGAGATGTAGACTGGATGAACACATAAAAATATATATACAGTAAAGACATGTTTGTCATCACAAAAAATAATAATAAAGTAATGCACTATTCTGGAATGATGTACAGACTTTTAACCTCCATTTTCAGAAGTGTTGTTGGGCCAACCAAACAACAGGATTATTGGATGCAAGAAACATATTCCATATTTTGATGAAAAGCCTTTGCAGTCTAAAAATTGGAGCGCATATTCATCACCAAATTCCGAGTCTCTTTCTTTGAGCTGCTCTGTAAGGCCTTTACTGTAGCCCTAGTCACTTGCTGCTCCTTTGGGGACCTGACTATCTTTATTTTTCACAAAGTGAAAAACATACTCTACAGATGTGATTTTCTACGAGGGTCAGTGGCACACTCCGTGGAAAATGATTAAAATTCCTTTAATTTGTGCTAAAAAATATCATTGATTGATTACAAATGTACCTCTGTTCATCTACAATCACAGAAAAAAATATTGGGTCACCCTCTAGTTTCTCGTTCATTTTTGAATGCCTGGTATAATGGGATATTTATTGAGACAAATCATAAGAGTTTAAGATCCGATGTTTAGCCATTTTCCATGTTTTTTTTTGAATACCAAAATAACATGGTTATAATTTTCTACTAAAAGCAAAGGTGATAGTGAATTTTGTAAATATCCCTAGCAGGTTTTCCCTCTACGCTCTCCACTGCAGCATCTAAAAATAAACTGTTGGGATATGCAGTTTTATGTAATATTGTGTTTGCTCTTTTGTGTTTAAAGGTTATGATTTGTTTTACTTCATTTTATGAAACTAGGCTGTTATCAATTTAAAGGTCTTGATTTGTTTACTCAATTTAGAGATGATATATGCAGTTGTTGGAAGTAAATACACTCTGCCCACCAAATACATTACAATGAAAGCACCCAAAAAAGCAAAGAAGCTCAACTTTCAACAATTTAATTTGGCTACCTGTAATTTTATTGCATGGCACTGAAAAAGTAAATATACAGTATTTGCCTTATACATACCAGGCTGTCCAACATTGTTAAGGCGTGTCATTAAGTGGCGGGCGTTCGGCAGGGACATGTGAACATCTGACAGCACACAATCATGTTGAAAGATGATCTGGTTCATGGCTTTTCAGTCATGATCTGAGAACAGTCAAACCCCATCATCTGCTTACAAATATCTGAGGAGATTGACATATACAAGACTACATACACTTCCAAGTATACATTTACATTTTTAAACAAACAAATAGAATCATCAGTCATTCTGACAAAATCATCAACAACAGAATTTGAAAGTGATTTGGTACACAAGTTACTATTTCAACATGATTATTCTCAACAAAAATAAATAAACATGGACAAAAGTAAAAGTATACAGTATACGCAGAACACAAAATCTTTCTGATATCTTGGGAGTTGAGAGTTCTATCTTTAGCATCGTATTCTAAAAGCAAGATGAACCAGTTCACCAACAGCTCATTTTACATTGTGGCTCCAGTTTTCTGGTTGAGTTATATGTCATAACAGCTGGACCGAATTCAAGACAGACCGATTTTAAAATAGTTTAATTTATAGGCTTTGAAAGCTTTTGTTTTTTCGTTTTCCCATCATAGTTTTCTCATTAGAGGATCACAATTTCACTGTGTAACCAGGGCACGAGCAGTTCATCTGCCGATATGGGCGCTATTAAAATCGTATTTAAAAAACAACAACCAATAAAAACACCAACAAAAGAGTGATTTTTGTTTTTGTTCATAGATTTTAGGCGATTTCCTTTTTTTTCTCTTTTTTAACGCATCACATTTTTTTACGCGATTATATGAAATGGGGAAAAAGCGGATTTGGAAGTACCAAAGTAGTAGGACTTGTGACGTATTGCTTGAGTAAAAACAATGGCTATTTAGTCTTCAGAAATAAATGGGATAGTTGCAACTTTTTTTTTTTAATTCATTTTTAGCTTTGAGTTGTGATATTTCTAATGAAACATTAAGTCAAATGTTGCTTATGAGACTGTCAAGATGTCCTGAAAAGCAGGAACGCCGCGCCTCAATAATAATTGGATGGTGTCATTAAACGTGCGTACAACAAAGTTGTTTCAAATACGTCTTATCATACCATATGCATAATACGATTTTTAAAACATTAAAATTGCTGACCTTAGGACATGCAGCCGACACACCTCCTTCTACAGTAGCTGCCAGTGGGCTGCTTTTACTATGATGGTGCACTGTCTTAACTCGTCCTGACTAAACAAAGCAATGTTCCGCTAGGCACCGGAAAACGTATCAACAACAGCCAAACCATAAAACATTAAGATTAATTCTTAAATCTTTCATTAATTGAAATCTGAAATAAATACATAAATGTGTCATTCACTGTCAAGTCATTTATTGTAAAAACATATGACTATTATTATTATTATTTTTAAATTATTATTATTTTTACTAGGCCTATATAATTCATTGTTATTTGGGGTCCTGTGTTCGTTCAATCAATCAATCAATCAATCAATCAATCAATCAATCAATCAATTTATTTCATTCATTTTTTAAAGATAAAAGAACAATATAAAGCATATTCAAATTCAAAGTAAAGCAAAATAAATGAAAGGGGACAGAAAGAAGTAAAACTTGTTTTGTGTGTCCCTGATCAACTAAAAAAAAACACACACACACAAAAAACAACAACCTCAAATTTAGTGACAACGAGCAGTAAAGATGCTTTCAGTGTTACAACAAAAATAATTCAAAATATTTCAACTGTGTGTCCTAGTGCTATATACATTTTTGCAGTATTTGTGCTTTTATGCTATAAAAAATTGTACAAATAGACTGAGAAAATTTAGTTTTACAATCCAGATTATTCCACAGACTGACACCTTGAGTTTAAATACATCGTTCTTTTTGTTTTGTTCTATATTTAGGTTTGGAAAATATGTCTGTTCCTCTTAATTTATACTCACATTTCCTCTTTATAAATTTAGTTTGTATATTAACTGGTAAAATGTAATGACGGGCTTTGTACAATATTTTAAGGTGGTTAAACTCCATCGATTCATTAAAATTTTAAAGTTTTTAGTTGTATAAATAATGAGTTAGTGTGGTCTCTGTATTCACAATCGCAAACAACACGAATAGCACGTTTCTGTAAAAGAAAAATGTTTTCAGTGTCGGTTTTGGCTGCACACCCCCACACTTCAATGCATTTGCTCAGGTATGGAACAATCAATGAATTATATAACAATAGCAAAGCATTCTTGTTTAATGATTCTTTAACCTTGTGTAACACAGCTACGGTTTGTGACACCTTAGATTTGACATATTTCATATGCGCTGTCCATGTTAAATATTCATCAATAATGACACCTATAAACTTAATTTCATTAGGCCTTTCTATTTCTATGCCTTGCACAATTAGTGTTGCTTCTACATCCATATTTCTACAACTGAAAATCATGAATCTACTTTTACTAATATTTATAGACAGTCTGTTAGCATTGAACCACTTCATAATATTCTTAAACTCATTCGCCATTACTTGTAATACATTATATATATTTTTCCTGGCATAAAAAAAGTGGTGTCGTCTGCAAACAAAATACATTTTTAACAATTTCGAAATAGTTGTAATATCACTCACATAAAGAAGAAAAGGTCCTGGCCCCAGAATTGATCCCTGGGGCACACCACAATTTTCATAGCTATGTTTTGATGGCCTACTATTAAATTCAACATATTGTTTTCTATTTTTTAAATAACTGGCAACCCATTGATGTGCAACACCCCGTATACCATATTTAAACAATTTATGCAATAATATTTCATGATCTAAGGCAGAGGTGGGCAATCTCGGTCCTCGAGGGCCGTAGTCCTGCAGGTTTTGGAGGTTTCTCACTTCCAACGCAAGCTGTTTCCAATCAACAGGCTCATTATCAGGCTTATGCAGAGCTTGCTGATGAGCTGATCATATATCAGCTGTGTTGGAGAAAGGCAACCTGCAAAACCTGCAGGACTCTGGCCCTCGATGCCCACCTCTGATCTAAGGCATAGGTGTCAAACTCTGGTCCTTGAGGGCCGCAGTCCTCCAGGTTTTGGAGGTTTCCCTCTTCCAACACAAGCTGATTCCAATCAGCAGGATCGTTATCAGGCTTATGTGTAGCTTGCTGATGAGCTGATCACATATCAGCTGTGTTGGAGAAGGGAAATATCCAAAACCTGCAGGACTGCAGCCCTCGAGGACTTGAGTTTGACACCTATGATCTAAGGCAGAGGTGGGCATCGAGGGCCGGAGTCCTGCAGGTTTTGCATGTTGCCCTTCTTCAACACAGCTGATATATGATCAGCTCATCAGCAAGCTCTGCATAAGCCTGATAACGATCCTGCTGATTGGAATCAGCTTGTGTTGGAAGTGAGAAACCTCTAAAACCTGCAGGACTCCGGCCCTCGAGGACCGAGATTGCCCACCTCTGATCTAAGGTGTCAAAATGCTTTTTGTAAATCCACAAAAACGCTTACTAAAACATGTTTTTTTATCCATGGCTGTGCAAATGTCTTTAGTTAACTCTATTAATGCCATGGTAGTTGAGTGATTGGAGCAAAACCCCTATTGGCTGTTGAAGTAAAAGTAACAACCAACTCAAGAAGTGTGTAAAAATAAATAAATAAATAAATAAAAAATAAAAATAATAAAATAAAAATTTTCTCTGGCGGGGACTTGAAAAAATGACCTAGCTTAGGCCATTATTCTGGGAGCAAGGCGATAATGTGGTTGTAGTTGCATGACACTAGAGATTGTGTAAACTATTTACTTGGACAGTACTTATATACTGTAGGTGACCTAGATCATGAGGTGCAGTTCTGCTGTTCATTAACTACAATAAAGACTTGTTAAACATGCCCGCAAGGTTGCAACACTCGTGAGAATAAATTGGTTCAGGGATGAATGGTTGGACGATTCACTCTAAAAACAGTTGGGTCAAAAGTAACCCGATTATGGATCTAAAATGGACCGATCCACTTTATTGGTCAACTTTCTGGGTAGTTTTATACAAAATGAGCCAATTTTTGACACAAGTAAAGGATCTGACCAATATTTTTGAGTTGTTTTAAACTAAAAGTCCCATTTTTTGACTCAAAGGTTTTTTTTCACGATGCTTTGAAAAGTTACAAATATTTAATAGGAATTCAACAGTGTTAACATTTGCATCATTACGATACTTACAAATACATGGACAACCCTATGGAAAGTGTGAAATGCTGAGTGTAAACACAAGAGGAGTTTTGTACAGAGGTTCAGGATAGAGGGCAGAGCAGACGACCGGGTATTGGGAGCATTACATGATAATAAAGCAACAAAAAAGAAATCTGGTTCCAATGCATTTTCCTCGAGAATCCAATCACTAAGCATTTGCATTAAGTCTAATTCACAATAACTTGTGCTTGAGCAAATCAGGCTACTCAGAATAATTGTCTCTCTATTTTAACCTTCATTTACTCTTTGAAAGCCAGCAAATCAATTCTCACTATCTTGACATTAACAACTATGTTCAACATTTTACAAGTCTAATCTAAATAGTTGCTAATTCAAGCTAATATTCATTTATTGCAAGAATATTTTGAAATCTTTAAAGTGCAGATTTCAAAACAGAGTTCCTAGAAATAACAACCGAATTTGATTGAATTGAGCGACTAAGTCCTGATAGTGTTGTGATAGTCATGCACCCTGGTTTACTGTCAAGTGGTCAAGTCAAGCTAACCCTAACTTCTAATAATAAGTTTTTATTTGTTTTTGTTATTTGCAACTGTAGAAAAACAACTAGAACTTCACACATATATAAAGCAGTTTATAACTAATTAGCAAGTAATTATTATATTGATCCAATTAAAACCCTTAAATGACACAACGAGGCTGTTTTGGACTCAGAGGAAGAGGTGGAGGGTAAAGCAGCTTTTAATTAACAAAACAAAAGCTCTTCAATGAGAGAGGAAAAATAAAGACTATACAACATTAACTGAAAGCGCTCCAAAAGGGAGGAAGTTCACAACTACATTCAAAAACAAAAATCACTCTATGACTAAACAAAACTAAGCTATACAAAATTACAAACAAAGGTTCTCTCACGAGACAAGGCAAATAAAGGCAACAAGGCAATTGGATCTCAAGGCTGTGGTCTATGGCAGGCTTCAGTGGCTCAAACGAAAACACTTCGGCACAAGACAGGGAAAACGCAGACTATTTAACACATGAGGGTAATGGGGAACAGGTGGAAACAATCAGGGTTGACACAGACACCACACGAGGAAGGGCAAGTGACCTGAAACGAGAGGAGTCAGACTTTTCACAATAAAACAGGAAATGACAAGACACCCTCACTGCGGTGTGACAGTACCCCTCCCCCTAAGGCCGACTCCTGACGGCCCAGACTGGTCAGGATGATCCCTAAAAAAGTCTTCAATTAGAGAGTCATCCATGATGAAGCGGGAAGGTATCCACTGTCTTTCCTCGGGCCCATACCCCTCCCAGTCCACCAAGAACTGCCTGCCCCGGCCCCGCTTGAGACCGCCAGCAATCGCTTGACTTTGTAGACGGGCCCCCCATCCACAATCACAGGAGGCGGCGGGGGCGTAGGAGCCGGGACCAGAGAACTCTCCTTGACTGGCTTGACTTGGCTTGGCTTACGTGGAACGTTGGGTGAACACGCAAGGACCGAGGCAGGCGAAGACGGACCGCGGCCGGGTTGATCACCTTGGAGATGGGGTATGGGCCCACAAACCGAGGCGCCAACTTTTGGCATGGCACTTTTAAATGCAGATGTTTGGCTGACAACCACACTTTGTTCCCTGGCTGGTATACTGGAGCAGGTCTCCTTTTCCGATCCGCTGCTCGCTTGCCTCTGTCCCTCTGGCGCTCCAGAACCTGCCGAGCGGCTGCCCAGACGCGATGGCAACGACGGACCAAGGCATGGGCTGAGGGAACCGAGGCCTCAGACTCTAGGTTAGGAAAAAAAGGAGGGTCGTATCCAAAAACGCATTTGAAGGGGGTGAGTCCAGTAGCAGAGGTGGGCAGGGAGTTATGGGCAAACTCAACCCAAACCAGGTGTTTGCTCCACGATGCCGGGTTCTGAGATACAAGGCACCGTAAACCGGTTTCCAGCTGCTGGTTGAGACGTTCTGACTGACCGTTAGCCTCAGGGTGGTACCCTGAGGTTAGGCTGGCTTTGGCGCCTAATAGGCGCCAAAATTCCTTCCAAAAGCGTGACACAAACTGGGGCCCCCGATCCGACACAATGTCTCTAGGGAACCCGTAAACTCGAAAAACGTGTTTAATCATGACCTCAGCCGTTTCCTTGGCTGAGGGAAGCTTTGACAAGGCTAAGAATCGGACCATCTTAGAAAATCGGTCAACTACTGTGAGAACGGTGGTCTTTCCTTTGGAGAGAGGAAGTCCCGTGACGAAATCCAGGGAAATTTCAGCCCATGGTCGAGAAGGAATGGGAAGAGGCTGTAGCAGACCCATGCGCGATCTGGTGGATGTCTTGTTTCGAGCACATACCGAGCAGGCCTCGATGTACTCCCGGACCTCCGGCTCCATGGAAGGCCACCAGAAACGCCGGGAGATGGCGTAAATTGTCCGAACTCCCGGATGACAGGATAGAAGCGAGGTGTGACCCCAATGGATCACCTGTGGGCGCAGCTGCTCTGGAACAAATAGCCTATTCGCCGGGCACCCTTTTGGTGGGGTTGCCTCCCCGTTGGCTTGTTTCACTTCTCTCTCGATAGGCCATGTCACGGCTCCAATCACACAGTCCGGCGAAAGGATGGTCTCTGGTTCCTTAGTTACAGGCTCAGGATCGTAGAGACGGGACAGGGCGTCGGGTTTGACGTTTTGGGACCCTGGCCTGTAAGTGAGAGAGAAGGAAAACCGATTGAAGAACAGTGCCCATCTGGCCTGGCGTGAGTTGAGTCTCTTGGCTTTGCGTATATATTCCAGGTTCTTGTGATCGGTCCAGACCACGAATGGATGCTTTGCCCCCTCTAGCCAGTGCCTCCACTCTTCCAGAGCAAGCTTGACGGCCAGAAGCTCTTTGTCCCCAACGTCATAGTTCCGCTCGGCCTTGGATAATCGTCGTGAAAAGAATGCGCAGGGGTGCATCTTTCCATCCTTCTCTGCGCGTTGAGACAGGACAGCTCCGATCCCCTCATTGGATGCATCCACTTCCACCATGAATTGCCGCTGTGGATCTGGTACTATGAGGATCGGAGCTGTGACAAATCGTTTCTTGAGTTCTTCAAAAGCGGCTTCAGCCGCCGGTGACCAACTGAACCTCACCAGAGTGGAAGTGAGGGCATGCAGAAGGGCAGCTATTGCGCTGAACCCTCTGATGAAGCGTCTGTAGAAGTTTGCGAACCCGAGGAACTGCTGAACCTTCTTGCGGCTAACAGGAGTGGGCCACTCCGTCACAGCCCTAGTTTTAGCCGGGTCCATCTGAACCCTCCCCGGAGCTATGACGAAACCCAAAAAAGAGACGGTTCCAGCATGAAAGACGCATTTCTCGGCCTTAACATACAGTTTGTGCTCCAGCAGTCTTTGAAGAACCTTGGAAACATGGATCTGATGAGTGGCTAGATCTGTCGAGTATATGAGTATGTCGTCTAAATAAACATATACAAACTGGTCCAGAAAGTCTCTCAACATGTCATTGATCATGGCCTGGAACACTGCAGGAGCGTTAGTGAGTCCGAAGGGCATGACCAGGTATTCATAATGGCCACTAGGTGTATTGAACCCTGTCTTCCACTCATCCCCCTCTCGGATCCTAATGAGGTGGTAGGCGTTGCGCAAGTCCAATTTAGTAAAGATCGTGGCTTGTTGGAGATTTTCAAAGACGGAGGACATGAGAGGAAGAGGGTAGCGGTTCTTTATCGTAATGTCATTAAGGGGGCTATAGTCTATACATGGCCGTAAGGAACCATCTTTCTTCCCCACAAAAAAGAAACCTGCTCCCGCTGGTGATGAGGAAGGACGAATCAGTCCAACCTTCAGAGAAGTTTCGATGTAATCCCTAAGAGCCGCCTTCTCTGGTCCTGAAACAGAATATAGGCGTCCCTTGGGAATGGTGGAACCAGGAATCAGTTCTATGGCACAGTCATAGGCACGATGGGGTGGGAGCGACATGGCCTTGGTCTTGCTGAAGATCTCCTGGAGGTGATGGTAGCATGGAGGCACGGCACTCAAATTCGGGTATTCTGCGTCTGTGAAGGATTTGACAGAAATGTGATC
Organism: Vanacampus margaritifer; assembly: GCF_051991255.1. Taxonomy (NCBI): domain Eukaryota; kingdom Metazoa; phylum Chordata; class Actinopteri; order Syngnathiformes; family Syngnathidae; genus Vanacampus; species Vanacampus margaritifer. The sequence continues at coordinate 54,427,548 of NC_135433.1, forward strand.
AACCGTGGTGATGTCTACTTCTCGGTTTGGTGAACCAATCCCATGGCTCACACAATTCTTTCCCCATCCCAGAACTTCGCCAGTTACCCAGTCTACATGGGGATTGTGTTCACACAACCAAGGGTGTCCTAGGACCAGGGTCCGTGAAGGAGACTGAAAAACGTGAAAAACTAGGTGCTCCTTATGTTTGCCGACTTGGAGCTGGATGGGTTCTGTGATGTGCGTAATAATAAATAGTTCACTTCCATTCAGGGACCTAGCCTTAATGGGCTTGATTAACGGCTCAGTCTTGGCTCCTAAATGTCTCACCAGCCCCCAGTCAATTAGGCTCTCGTCAGCCCCAGAATCTATCAGAGCATAGAGGTCTGTGGGAGTGGTGTGATGGTTGATCCTCACTGACGTGAGCCTGCGTGGAGCCGCCGCCAGAGTCGTGACTTGACTCACCTCTTGGGTCCTTTTGGCTGGGCAGGCGACCACGAGGTGATCTTGGTTCCCGCAGTAGAAACACAGCCCTTCCCGCTGTCGACGCCGTCTCTCCTCCAACGAGATCCGCGCTCTGCCCAGTTGCATGGGCTCTTCCTCTGGTTGCGCGGGAGCTGGTTGGCGCTGAACTGACAGAGATCCGAGAGGAGCTGACCCCCCTGATGTTGAGAAGCGCGGGAGACCCTCCATTGTCCTGGTCCGGCGAGCGCAGCTCTGCGTCACCTCCTGCAGCCGATGATCCGTCCGTATGGCCAGGGCGATGGAGTCCAAATCCGGTGGAAGATCGACTGCGATGAGAAGCTCCTGGATGGACGTTGTCAGGCCCTTGAGAAAAACGTCGTAAAGCGCCGTGGTGTTCCAGCCACTCTCTGCCGCAAGAGTGCGGAAGCGTATGGCATAGTCACTCACGGAGTCCCTTCCTTGGATCAGACTGCTTAGCTGCCGGGCCTTTTCTCGGGCGGAACAGGCTGGGTCAAAGACTCCCTGAAGAGCGGCTCGGAATTTCGGGGCGGAGCTGCAAAGTGGGGAACAGCGGGCCCACTCTGCCGTGGCCCAGGCTCTGGCTCTTCCAGTCAGGTGAGAGATCATGAAAGCCACCCTTGAACGATCTGTGGGAAAAGCCTGGGGGGAGTACTCAAAATGAATGTCACAGTCTGTTAAAAAGGCCTTGCATTGTCCTGGCTCTCCAGAGAATCGCTCAGGAGAGGCTAACTTGAGCCCTGATCCGGTATATGGCACGGGTAGGATCGGCAAGGTAGCTTGAGTCTCTGGCTCGGCCGGAGGGCTATTGGTGCGACTTCGAGCACCCGGAATCTGAGCTGAAAGCTCAGTCATTTGCGTTGAAACTCCTCCTGTCGGCGTAGACGGGCATCCTGAGCCCACAAAGCTGCGATCCATTGCTCTCTTTCTGCTGAGTCCATGCTGGCCGAAGTGTTCTGACACAACGAGGCTGTTTTGGACTCAGACGCAGAGGAAGAGGTGGAGGGTAAAGCAGCTTTTAATTAACAAAACAAAAGCTCTTCAATGAGAGAGGAAAAATAAAGACTATACAACATTAACTGAAAGCGCTCCAAAAGGGAGGAAGTTCACAACTACATTCAAAAACAAAAATCACTCTATGACTAAACAAAACTAAGCTATACAAAATTACAAACAAAGGTTCTCTCACGAGACAAGGCAAATAAAGGCAACAAGGCAATTGGATCTCAAGGCTGTGGTCTATGGCAGGCTTCAGTGGCTCAAACGAAAACACTTCGGCACAAGACAGGGAAAACGCAGACTATTTAACACATGAGGGTAATGGGGAACAGGTGGAAACAATCAGGGATCAGGGTTGACACAGACACCACACGAGGAAGGGCAAGTGACCTGAAACGAGAGGAGTCAGACTTTTCACAATAAAACAGGAAATGACAAGACACCCTCACCGCGGTGTGACATTAAATACCTCATGCTGTATTGAAGATGTATTGATGAAGCTAAACTGCTCTTTTTTTTTTTTTTACAACACACAATGTTAATATTAAGGCACACATGGACAATCCTGATAGTTTGGAAATACAATATATGCGTATCATCTAAGGTTAGTGTCAAGCAGGTCATCCGGCAATTAAAAGACATAGCTTTCCTTGGATCAGATCAAATAAAATAAAATGCAAGTAAAATGAAAGAGTGCTCAACAGCATGCGAAGGAGATAACATGCAGTTCAGTAAAAGAGCAATCAATTAAACAGGTCTGGTTGCAGATGGGTGCAGCTAGAAAAATGTATTTGTGCTGTTGTGGGAGTGAACATAGCTGATTTGCTTCCTGGCCAATGGAAGCAGCTCCTCTCCTTCCCTTTAAAGCCAGTGCGCTAAAGTTGTAGGCTTTGACATTGAAAGCATTGGAAGCAGAAATGGACTTGCTGGCATCCATGTAGAAAATCAAAGCACGCAAACTACGTTCATAAGAAACAGCAAGCGGTCCTCCACGGGTGGATGAGGTAAATGGGTGTTCTAAAAAAATAATAAAGATGCTGGTAATAACGATGTATTCAATGAGTTTATTTTTTACAATGATTCAGAGGGTTTGGTGCACGCTGTTGCCATTTATGAAGGAAATACAATGTTTTCCACCACACTAGGAGTGCACTTCCTGCACAACGGTCTACACCACAACTTAGTCCTGCTTGGAGCTGGTTTAAAATACAGTCTACTTTCAGTGAGCAAATTGTCAGGTGTGCCATGATGGCATGAAAAAGAAAACACCCTCGGTCAGCCAGAACGCCAAGCATGGAGTCGGCCAAATTACCTAAAACAGTAAACTAGACTTGCTCGGCACAAAAATCAAGGTGTGCTCGTTTTTATGCTGAACACACATGCACTATGAAAATAGAGCCCTTGGTGTTACATACAAAAACAACAGTGAGGTGTAGTGATAATCAATAGTCAGATGACAGATGTATAGTCATGTTATGTTATTTCAAAAAATTTTTTTACATAGAACAATGTTGCTCACCAGAGTGTTAACAGTGGAGTCGGCCAAATTACCCAAAACAGTAAACTAGACTTGCTCGGCACAAAAATCAAGGTGTGCTCGTTTTTATGCTGAACACACATGCACTATGAAAATACAGCCCTTGGTGTTACATACAAAAACAACAGTGAGGTGTAGTGATAATCAATAGTCAGATGACAGATGTATAGTCATGTTATGTTATTTCAAAAATAAAATTTACATAGAACAATGTTGCTCACCAGAGTGTTAACAGTATGAACAAGTTGTCCCTGCTAATACCAGCTGAAAAAAATGTTGAAAATATCTGTTATCCATTGAATGACATTTGTTATCAAGCCCTTGCAAAAAGACTTAGACAGTGAAAATAGTCTAGTTAATGCTCTAAGAACAATTGAGCTGCAGAGTTTTTAAACATACTGTAGTTGTTGCAATGTTACACAATTCCGTACATACATTATAAAAAAGACTCAAAAAGAGATCTGACTGTGATGTGAAGTAATGAAATCCTCAATTATTGCTCGAATGATTCATTAGGGTCACGACAAGACTAATTGCAATGACAATTATAGTCTCATCAATATACTTTGATGACTGTAAGGTGACACTATAATCCTATATATATATCCTGCAGTGCTGCTCATTAGCGCCCAGACCAGCCTCACATTAGCTGTCTGACTACATACAAAGGCAGAGGGGGAGAAAAGCAATTCTTTTGGCAGCCCATACAACACAAAAATCCAATTTAAGGTTGTGACATGCATAAAAAGTTAAAACATTTTAACTCTATAATTGCTCCATCTGGCCCCACAAAATTCAAAGTGAAAGGCTTTTGACAGACACAAATGTATGAAATGGGTCAACACTGCCAGTCAAGCTAAGTTGAGTAGCATTTCTCTTAAGTTTCCAGTTAGACCTGATGCCTTGAGAAGCTAACTAATGTATAGTGTACTATATAAGCTACATACATTTGAAAAAAGAAAAATTGGTCAAAATAGTTAAAAATAATAAGTGGAATATAATTCATCTATTGGTCTTTTTCAAAGACGCCATGTACCCTGCCCCTAGAATCTTAGCACAAATGTGACCATTTTCTCCATCAGACACATGGAATTTCATTATGTCAGAATGTCATCAAATGATGGCATTCCCCTATATTTTAGTATACAAATATATGCTTTTTGGCCTAATTTCACAGCCGTCTCTTTTGGACAAAACTGTTGGCTTTTACATTGTAATGCAACATTCAAGTGTATAAAACACATGCAGAGCCAAATGCTTAAATATAAGTGGTATGCCGTAAGTAGCTGTAATTGAAAGGAGAAGTTCGCTGAGGGACTCTGCTAGCAGAGACATTTATCTATGTCACTCATTCTGCATGTCATTCAAATGTCCTGAAAATCTTTACTGTTTATTTCTCCAGCTAGTTAAGGTCAAAATTGGAAAAATACAATGCTTGTCTCGTTTCCTACATAACAACAGTATGTTGGAAGTTTTTGGAAAAGTGGACGCTTACAAGGCGGCTTACAAACACGATTTAAGGCATGGAATGTCATTCACATTTGACATTATGACCTTTACTTATATAGCATAAGGAGTTAAGATACACTTCCTGTTAGAATAAATGTACATAAGTTATCCCGTATTTACTCTTATAGTATTGCAAAGCATGTATTCAGCGGTATAACCTTGTAAATTGGAGTTATCTGTGAAGGGAGCAGAGCCGCCCTGAGAAGGATGCTCCTGCAGCTGCAAAACAGGAATTGTGCCCTTATCACAAGAGAACGGCTGGAACATTTTGCGGACAAACTGTTGAACTTTGACTGCTGAAATTTTCAGTGCCAAGGAAAGATACGTCTGTATTATTATCTGCGCAATGACTCATATCCGTGATGGTTTTCACGTTGCTGCTGTGTACTCCCCCAACCTTTAGAGCAGCAACGGCTGTGTTAACTAGGGACCACCCTAAAAGAAATAAAAAGAGAGGGCTCGGCAGCATGTGCTTCAGAGCGGTAGGAGATTTCGACTATGCACATCTCTGTCTGTTCCCCGCGCAAGCAAAAATAATCTAAGTCTCTTGTCTTCTTTCCTTGTCTGTTGTTTATTAAATGTTCTAGGTTGACTGAACCTGACACTTCCCATCTGTGTCAATCGTGAAACTGACTGCCTTGATTACGCCAACTATAATGCCAGAAAATACCAAATGTCACATTCAAAAATATTTGTATTTCTAGTCTCCCATAAAAACGTTCATTAAACAATCCAATAGTTGGTCACTAATGCCCAACGACAACAAAAAATCTGACAATTTCCCCATCATGCTTCAGCAGAAATGCTCTCTTGTCCCATCTTTCACTTGGAGTCAATGGGTCGCATCATTCCTTTCGGAGCTTGAGGCTGACGAAGGCATCAGAGGTGGCTGTCGGATTCACATTTGTCAGCAGTTCCATTTTCCAGCGGCCAAGTAGAAAGTGCCTGTTCGATGAAATTCATGTTGCTCTCATTAAGCCGTCGCACACGGTATATTTCATAGTGGATGTTGTGCGTCACATCTTTCAGGTCCTGCAGGTGAGACCTTGAAATGAAAAACAAAAATAAAAGATGGTCTAAGTCACTGATTTGGTCACTATTAAGTAGTTGTTCTTTTTAACTTGTTCTTTTATCACTCAGTTCCTTAGACCCCCCAATATTAGATTTGGCAGAGTCATCGTTTGTTGAATTACAGTTATAATTCTTTAATAATAAAAATAATAAAAATATATACAAGTTTCCTCCTTAAAAAAATCATTAAGCATACATTTATACATGTATTTAAGGCAAGTTGTAAAATGTCTTAAGTCCTCTTATGTTTAACAAATTTAAAACATCATAAATCATATGACATCTTGGCCTATTGGCTATCCAGTAATATACAGATCAGTGTTTTAATCATGTGTATAGTCCCTCTTGGTTTAAAAACCTGTTACAATTTTAGAAAAAGTGATTACCCCGCTTAAGTTTCCATATTTTAATTATCTCAACTGTTTATAACGCTAAGTAGGTATGTTAGCAAAACCTTTTGAAAAAGTTGCATGCTAAAATTAAATATTTAGCCTGAAAAAACATAAAATAAGCTTTCCAATTACACCAAGACCACAATGATTGGTTAAAAAACTGACGAAATGTGCCAAGAAACGTCTTTTGTTTATCCATTGAAACAAACTAAAAGCAGACCCAAGGCATGTTTTCATCACATAAAATCTTATTTCTTTAATTATTCAGATATTCTTACTTTGAGATAATGTTTATTGCAGCTTCAGCTGTCAAATCCAATGGTCATTTCCATTCATCTTTCATTTGAGATTAACCCTTAATAAGTATGCATCTGTTGATCATAAATCAGACTGTACACTTACCGATAAAGAAACTGAATTGATCGTAGACTAATTGCCTGGTAAATTGTGATCAGAGGTGTATATCACAAGCAGATTAGTACCCTTACATTGGCAGTTGATTAGAGAGTAGACAGGTTCTTATGTAAATGATAATCCCTGGTGATCTGCGCTCACTTTAGTTCTTAACAGCACTACAGCTCAGTTGGGGTGAGTTAATTAAGACTCACTCACTCACTCACAAGTGAGCCTAATAGCTTCAAAAATTAAGTTCACATCAAGACAATTAAAACATTTGGGGGCTTCTAACATTAAAACGCTTCCAGTTGAGAGGCATTGTGTCTATCTGGAAAGAGTTCCTAAACCAGCCACTAGAGGTCACAAGCCAGTGTATTTCAAGTGCTGGTTTCAAGCAGAAAAAGAGTCTGTATGCCTGAGACACATTTTTAGAGTTGCCTTTGGTCATAAGATCCTATAAAGTAGTCATTGTGAAAAGTGATCATGAGAGTGGTCTTTCCCTTTGTATTGGTCCTCAAAAACTCATCTCTCATGTAATTTGTGAAACAACATAAATGTTATCCTCATAGAAGACAAGCTGACCTGATAAGGAGATCTCGCAGGTTGGCAAACTCACAGTGTGCCACGTTTTCAACTGTGAAAAGAGGGACACAAATAAGCTCATTTATTTACAAATTGATCCAAACATACAGTATTCTCAACATATTTCAAAGAGGATGTATTATGAAAATTGGCTTTTAGTTGCGTGCATATAAAGAGTTGGTTCTTTGGGATGCCTGCCCACGCATCAAATGTGAAATGACACATCAAAGTGCCTGTGTCCCAAGATGTGACTGTAAGCAAGCAGTTCTAAATGTTGCTAGACGGTGGGCTTAATTTAACATCATGCACGGTGACTTTCTCCCGTCATGACTAGGCAACTAGCCTGCGTGAATATCTGGTTCAAGTATGTACTTGTGCAACCTGCAAGCATATACACACTAATTAACTTAATTTAGTTTGACATGTGCCACAGTCACAGGACCTCCGCTATGGCATAAATCCTTTGGCCGTCATTAATGCGGCATTGGCAATGTTTACGACATTCATGGAGCAATTCTACCATCCCTCGGTTGCAATCTAAACTGGAATGTTAGGAAGACTGTATACACACATTGTTCAATAAGTTGTGGGTACTTTATTATAAAGTGTTGTAGCTGGGCCTCAGGCTTAACTGTCTTTCTGGGGTTGGGGTAATGTTAAATGCTCATGCCTAATATTGGCAGAACAATTTTACAATTTTGCATTTTTTTGTCAAATAAATAAAAAACTTGGTGCTCTCTAAAAACAATTGGGTCAAAAGTAATCCAATTATGGATCAAAATGGATCAAACCACTTTATGGGTTAATTTGACCAAACTTTCTGGGTTGTTTTATACAAAATGACCCAATTTTCTGACCCAAGTAAAGGATCTGACCAATATTTATGAGTTACGCTGAAAGACCCATTTCTTGACGCAAACTTGGGTCAAACCGACCAAAGTAGAGGATCGGTCCATTTTTCACCCATAGTTGAGTTATTTTTGACCCAACTTTTTTTCAGAGTGTGGGTGGTGATGAATCATTAAGTTCCCCAAAATACCCTGCTTTGGATATTTGGGACTAAATTGTTGTTTAGGAGTAAAACTGTAGGACTTGTTGGTCATAATAAATATTTAAAAAATAAATCATCCATTGAAGACAAGGCTACATTGCTGTTGTGTTTTTCTGCTGTTTGTCACAACTCAATTACTATAATCATTATTATGTTTGTGGGGAAAAGGTTCTTTAGACAAGCATGGGTTTCATATTATACAGAATTACTCAAAATGGTGGTTTGTAAACTTGTGTCGGGAATGATATTATGGCACATTTTTCCTTCTCCTTACCTTCAATAATTCCCCACTTGGTTTTACGGCCCAACACCTTATTTCCGTTCACCTGGTGCTCCTTGTCAGTCCCCACCACCGCGAAGGGAATACTTTCCTGGATACAGAAATAAAAGCACATTTTACTCAACCTCATTTGAAGAAAAAGATGAGCTCAAAAGCTCAAAATGTGTTTAGTTTAAAGGATTAACTAAAGGAAGGCTGCTTCTTTTGAATGGATGGTTGAAACACTTAAATAGCAAGTGATGTTTTTTGCTTAACTGAACCCTTGGCTGAACTTTCGGCACCGTTAATAGCATGCACTACAAACACATTTCCTGCTCTCACGCACTCGGTTCCTACCCTGATTCTGTCATTGAGGAAGCGCTCCTCTGGATCCTCATCGTACTCTTTCTGGGGGTAAACACGAATCCCGTTGCCTGTTAAGTCTTGCCTTATCTGTCAGTGATATAAAACACAGGTAGACTTGAGGTTCCAATTCATGCAAGTGTACTTACTTATTAAATGAGTAAACGTGTCCTCACCCTCTCCTTGAACTCCTGTCGTTCCTCAATGGTAAGTGTGTCAGCTTTGGCAATGACAGGCACAATGCTTACGATCTTTCCCAACCTCTTCATGAACTCCACATCGATGGGGCGTAACCTGGACACACACACAGCACATCTCTGATTCATTTGGAAAAAGACAAGCATAAAGGACAGAGAAACCTGCACATTTACAGGGAAAGAATAGAATAACAAATAAAATCAACATCATTATAAGTGTTTTGTATCCAGCGAGGTCAATTTCTTTATTTTTGGTTAAAATTTGTGTTTATGTCGTTATTTGCCTGATTTTGCTGTTACTGTATTTGCAATCGAAATTATTTGCTATAACCTGAACAGGGTTTCAGGGTGAATTTAAGTGGTACATTTTGACATGGAATAAGCCGGGGTGGGACTAGATACGTTGTTTTACTTCTTCACACCCTTTTTGAACAGAATCTTGTTTTGAAATTGAATACTGGTAGAACAAAATTGCTGTCATAGCAAAAAAAAAAAGAAGAAAATTGTATTTTATTTTGTTGTGTATGTACAATTGTTTACATATATATGTATGTTTTTCTTTTCGAATAAGTTTGTATTTCATTTATTGTTGGATCTTTGCATTACGAATTAGGTAAACCAAGTAATTTAGACTTGCACGTGTTATAAAGGTTTCTTCAAGAGAAATGGTCAGTCGTCAGAGAATGCTCTTATATAATTTGATCTGCTGTTTTCACCTGCACATAGTAAATTTTACTCTGAAAAAGACTATATTTGGTCTCAGTCTAAACAGAGTAAATTTCATACTTGGAAGATATATAATAAATATATATATATATATATATATATATATATACATACATGCATACAGAACATTCAGGTTGGGAGAGCACTGAGCCATGCCACTCCGACTGACTGACTGTCTATGTCTGTCTGTCTATATATCAGCAATATGTTAGCTAACAATAAATCTAGCACAGCTCAAGTGGTAGAGTGGCTGTCTTCCATGCTGAAGGTTGTGGGATTGTTCCTCAACCCTTGAGCGTTTTATTGCTGTTTTTGTTTTGTAGTATTTTACCCTCTACCAAGTGTAAAAGTTAACGTTGTTTAGAGTGGGACCAAATATAGTCTTTTTAGAGTAAAATTTACTCTACAAAATTTACTGTGTTAGAGACAGTTGTAGACAGATGTCCTTCCAAATCACGTCCAATCATTCAATATTCACAATGGTAGACTGCATTATGTGAAGGCACTGTGCGTACATCTTATTCCATATCATTCAACAAAACATTATTGTATACATGTTTACTCTAGCACGTAAAACCAGGTAAGTGGTATTGATTTTTTTTTAACCTGTGTCCTGTTGCAGCAAGGAAGTAGATGCAGCAATGGACTCTGGTGTCAGGTATTCTCCTCTTACGGTTGACATGCAGCTCTTCTCGCAGGTATTTCTCATACTGCTCGTTGATATACTTCACGATGGGCTCCCAACTTGAGGGGAGAGAGTACAGATGAAACATTGCTTTAACAAAAGCACGTAATTCAACATGATTTGAGAAAAACATGACAAAATTCTGTATTGTAGCAAATTGAACCAACTATTACTTCTATGTACACTCTGCATTGTACATATGTACAGCATGTGTGTGTGTGTGCTTTTCAAATAGCCTCATTGTGCCCCTTACCAGTTCTCATTGTTGATCTGGTCTCCAAAACCTGGAGTGTCTATCACTGTCAGTTTCATCTTCACCCCCTTCTCTTCAATCACTAGACAGGAATGGCAATAGGGGGACGTTACATTAGAATGCATGAACAAGTTCAAAACCAAACATGATAGTTGTTGGATTTAATCAGCTCTCGCTAAGTAAAATGGAAGCCTTTGTATGTACAGCATTGTAACTGTAAAGAAGCACCTCACATGCATGGCCACATATCCTTGTTGGACTGATGCTGAACAGAGGAGCAAAGGCTATCATTTAAATCCATTGGCAATGCTGAGTAAGCACTGAGGAATCTCCTTTCAGCGGAAGCAGGGGAGCAAACATCTGGTACCTGAATCATTACGATTTTCACTAACCTGCAATAAAGCACCACATGCACTGTCTAGACCAGCTTGTACAGTACCGAAAGTGGCTTCAGAGGTCCAAACACATAACAGCGGCAACAAAAAGTGTTTGTCTGAGATTGACTGTCATCACAGGGACAACCAAGCAGCAAAGAAGCAGGAGCAAACAATATAAACAGATTCACAGAATTGGCATGATGCGATCTAATGATTTGTCATTTCCCATCCATCTACACACACACTCTTAAGCAAACTGTGCTTTTAATGGACTTTACAGTTGCTGGAGGGACACTATTGCACAACTGCTGTTTCACTTCCCAAAAAAATCTTCTGGATTTATAGGTGCTAGCCTCCTGCACTGACTTTTGGGATTGGTTATATTCACTATCTGCTGATACGTAATTCTAGATGAAGCTTAAGGGAAGTTTCCACCATTCAAGATTTGCACAGTCAAAAGCAGCTCGCTCGAGGTGTTGAGTCTGTAAATGTCTCTCATTATGTCCCTCGAGCTGTATAGAACCTCATTAAAAGTGGGAATGCAAGGAACAATAAAAAAAGATGCATTCTTTTCAAACACATTTCCTACAATACTGTCAGCACTGGTTTTGTCTTACTGATACAACATTTGGCATTCACTTGAGTAAAGTACAAGGACTTAAGATTTACATTATTAATAAACAATAGTGAATAAAAATGAGCCATCTTAGTAGATATCATTTGCAAGTCAATGGGATTGCTTCGGGATAATACCTGAAAGATTGAAGATACAGTTAAAAGTTGTGAGACAATCAATAATCTTAAATCAGATTTATTTAAAACCAATTTGCAGAAACTTCATTTTCCTTATGGTTGAGCCTATTCCGGCTGCCTTTGGATGAAAGGTGGGGTACCCCCTGATCTGGTTGCCAGCAAATCACAGGGCACATAATGACAAACAACAATGACAAACCAGAGAAAGTACCATTTCTGGAGAAATTGCGTGGGAATTCTGGATAGCTGAATGCTAGTATTTGAATGCATCTGGAATGATTTATTATGTAAATAATGTTAGATGACATAGGGAAAAAAATGGATGTTTAAAGGATCTCTGTGCAGTTTGTCACTTTTCTACTGCCACCTCTGGCCCAAAGCGTAACTGAACCCAGAACTTCATGAATGTGAGGCAGATGTGCACTAGTCTAATCACTGCTTGTACTGCATTTACAAGGTGAAAGGATATGATGCTTTCAATTTTAAAGTTCAGTCGTAGTGGTAAGCTTCACTTCCTCAGCCTCGTTTCATAAATCTGCACTGAGGATTTTCAGCAACTGAAAAATAAGTGGGGGCTTTGTTACAACTATGTGACAGACAGACTATTCCATCCTTCACTAATGCTGTTAAGAGTACAAAACAAAAATGAGGGTGTCATGTGAAGACTCCTTGTACTCAGTTCCATGACCATATCTAGGCTTTTCACTGCGTCGTTGACCTCAACAGCCTGCTTTTATGGTTACATTCTGCACGTCCGAACCTTTCTTGACAAGTCCGCTCCTGTTCTCTATATTTCAGTGTGTGTACTGCAAATGTGACATCTGCTTAAAAGCCACGTGATGGAGATGATGTTTATAAGTGATGTCCAACACAGACTGCAAATACACAACCAAAGTGTTTGGTGGAAAAAAATATTTCTTGAATGCAGTAATACGTGTAGTATGTGTTTGTATGACTGTGTGAGTGTGTGGACTCACTGTGGCTCACTGACTGCAGCTTGACTGTTCGAGAGATTTTCTCCTCATAGTTTGGTGTGCAGGACTTTCTGCTGACTTTAGACTTGAAGAGAGTGTTGACCATGGTAGACTTCCCCAAACCACTCTGACCTGCAGAAACAAATCAGGTTACAGATGCAAGCGTGTTTTATTTATACTTAATTTCAAGACTTTTGCCTGCCACCTATGTTTTAATCAAACATATTCAAGGCAAGTATGCAACACATCACAAATTCAAAATTTGTAAGGCTTTCTCATTGCTATTTCATTATTTATTTATTATTATTAATAGCAATGTATGGGTGCATCATGTTTCTTAATTGTAGCTTTCCCAGCTGCTCATCTGTTGCTTTTGACTGCCCAGTAGTTATTCTTACACTGAACTACGTTATTATCAAACACCTTTACTGTCTTAAATCTATAATTGAAGAGAAACTGATGTCCATGACAACAATGTATCAAAATGGCTGCAGGCCAGCTGGATTATAAGCAGAGTAGGACTTCACAAAGGTAACAATTTATCCTTTGCTTTTTAAATGTCTTTATTATTTCAGTCTAAAGGTGCATTGCGGAGTTTGTCACCTTTCAACTCATGACTGCCACCTCTGGCCTAAAGCGTAACTGCAGCCTCTTTGTCAAGCTCGTGAATGGTGCGCGTGCAAGTACGTACGCGTCAATAAACTTCGTTTTTTTTCTCTTCAGTTTTCATCCCAAGTTTTGTTATACGCGAGCTAGCCCAACGCTAGCACAACACTACATGTCCATCGGGACAAGTAAGACATCATCCTCCACTACTCCACCCCTCCTCACCCCCAAGAAACTGTGGAGTGTTCGCCCTGAAGGGAAGCTAGTAAAGGGAAGATACAAGCTGATTGGCGCAGTCGCAGTTAAAGGGCTCTTTGTACTCATCTGGGCACTGATGGAGCATGCATGATGTTGAAAAATCTTTACCATTGACATTATAAACTCCGCAATGCAACTTTAAAGGGATTCTTGACTCACTGAGCCATTTCTAGTAGTAAAAAGTTAATATTTTGTCCAGAATGAATGTCATAACTTTATTATTTTTCATTTTCAACTAATACATTTAATGCACATTTTTTCTCTTGCTGTCAAACTGAAGATGACATCACCTGTACTGAGAAAGTAGGTAAAGACCAATAATGACTCACTTGTTTTCTGGGTTTGGTCAGCAAACTGAGCAATGACTGGTCATTACCTACTTCTTCAGCACAGGGGATGTCATCTTCAGTTGACAGCAAATGGCAAATTTAGTTTTAAAATATATTAATTGTTCATTAAAAATAATGAAGTTATCACAATTTTTAGAGACAAAATATGATCATCTTACTGTTGAAAATGTCTCAAGTCAAGTATCCTTTTAAATGTACACATTTTGTCCAGTCTCTGTTGTATTCGGGCATTACTTAAATGTGAAATGACTTTTAATTACACTTGTTTGTCGTTACATACTCAATGAAAGTATGTAGTGTTCTCATGTTCTCAAATGCCTTTAGCAATATCAAGAAAATATATATGTGCCATTTTATGGTTCTACACACTTAATTATTTTAATACATTACATCATTATTAATTCATACATATACCGGTACACAATGAGTTTGTGTTATTATTAATAACGTCACAATTGGTACAGTCTACAGTAAAATAAGTATATATTTCTGTTTATGTTTGTCCCTCCAATTTATCCACAGAGCAACATTTATCGTTGAGGTTAACCTAATTCCACTTGAACCATAAGACGTTAAAAGTGGATATGTCTGATATAAATCTGATATCCTCGACGCCTGAAAGGGAGCTAACGTGAATTGATGTTGCATTTTTTTTTTTTTAAATGAGATGTACCTTATGTGATTTAGACTTGTTGAAGGGAAGAACAGTCAGTCATGACTCTTGAAAGCACTTCCAAGTTGAAATACCCAAGGCAGAAACCTCAAGGAGGCATTTAAATATGAAATGGAATGACTTTCATTTAGGTCCTCCCACCATGTGGTGGTTTCTGGTATGTGCAATATGTGCCCGTAAACAAGACACTCAAGTAAGAATACTGCTCAATGGACATTGAAGTGCTAATGGTAAAGTTCAGACATTTTTTTTTTAATCTATTAATTAGCTAATTCAAACAAAAAACATTTTTAATACATTTGTCCTTGACTCCCAAAAATGGATTTACACATTTTTATTTTATTTTATTATTATTTTTTTTTTAATGCGAGAGCATACGGAAGACTTTTGACATGAAGAGGTGGCATAAAGCAATGGTAGTTATTTAACTAAGTTTAAGTATAAGAGATCAGCCAGGGACATTTTGCAACCAGCTCTTTTTGTCAGTGTTTTCACCAGGAATGTTAATATTGATGAAACTTAGCTTTATTCTAATGCTAATTGCTGCAAAACAGAAACAGATACAAATATACTTTTTTTCCTAATGAAAGAAGAGACTCTAATCTTTCTTTTGGTAGGTTCCATGTTATGTTTATAGCAATAGAACACAATATTCTGTGAGCCTTGTAAAATCAGTCAAAATCCATTAAAACAGCCGGGAGCGAAGCGAGTTGCTTCATGCTACATGACATGTTTGTTGCAGAGGGAGATTTTAACCCCTTCAACTAGTTAACTTTCTCCCAAAGTACACTACATAGTGTAGCCTGCAACATAGTGTAGCCTGCAGACAGTATTTTGCACACACACCTCAAAAAAATCTGACTTTTGTCCCACGTAACAGATAATCACGAAATTTTTATTTTTCTGCGAAGAAAGTTTTGAATAGGTTTGAATAAATTTAACAGCTGCAATAATCCGTAAATGCCAAATTGCATAACATAAGACCATTCAAACATTTTACAAAGATTTGACACTTACCAACCACCATGATGTTGAACTCAAAGCCAGCTTTCATGGTCTTGTGCCTCATCTGGTCCAGCACTGCCTCAATGCCCACATAGCCAAACAGGTCACTGCCATGGATGAAACTCATCTGCATGTCTGGCCCAGATTGGCACACTTCCACCTTCACCTCTGACTCCACCTCTTTCTTCATTTCACCTTCCTCCATTCCTTTCTCATTTTCCTTCTCCTCCACCTCTGCATGGACTTCCACACCGTTTGCTTTTGGTTCTTTGGCGGGATTCTCAGTTACAGTGCTTGCTAGTATTGCTTCGCTCTTGTCCTCTGCAACTTGCTCTTCTCCCATGATGCCATTCTCCTTCTCTTCTCTCTCTTCCATCAGGGAAGGTACTTCTACGTTCAGATCTCCAGCACTTTCTGTGGATAAAGACACAAATGCAGATTCGAGGTTGGTTGTACAATAGTTTGTAATACTATTCCTAACTAATTCTCATTCCTGCCGACATCCATCAAACTGCTTAATAACCGACATTAACTAAATGGTGCAATATATACGTATATATATAGGAGTGTGTGTATATGGGTGTGTACAGTCCTCATGTATGTACTTCTCTACACATGTATACTTCTGTGAAGACTTCTACTTATTGCTGGACTTCTTATTTATTTTAATTATCTCTCTCTATTCTGTTGTTTTTCTTACTGTAAACTACTGCTGCACTTCTTATTTAATTTTGATTTTATCTCTTTCTTTTCTGTTGTTTTTTCTTAAACTGCAGCTGGACGGAGTCCAGGAAAAAGTTCCCCACGGGGAAAATAAAAGTATATCGTATCGTATCGTATCGTATCGTATCGTATCGTATCGTATCGTATCGTACTGTAATGTGTTTAATTGGAAGCCCATGTTGATTGCTATTATTCACATGTACAGTACTGACTTTTAGGATTTGACCTAAAGCTTGAAAGGAGAAACTAGATTCACTTGTAATTCTCAACAACTATCAAGCAATTAACACCCACTTTAACACCACATACCAAACATCGGGGGCTGTACTAGGATCAGAGGTTTAGGGGTGCTGATAGCATCGCCCAGCAAATGTCAAATTTCACAGTTTTGTACATTTTAAAGCAACTTTATTCATACATTTACGAAAGAAATGTATACAATTTTTTGGGGAAAATATTTAAATAAGTAATTCAATATGATATAGGTTATTTAAATGTTGGGTCACTGTGAAAGAGGAATGGATTGAATCTATAAAACTAACATTGTAATCCTATTCATTTATGTCAAAAGACAACTCTTTTTTTTTAAAGCAACACCACTACATAAACATTAACATTATGAATTTGTTCTGAATTAAACCAGCCTTACGGCGAGTACTAAAAATAACAGTTGAACTTTAACATAATTTTAGGACTTTTATACATAATGATTATACATATACATAATGATACATTTGCTCCTCCCTCACTCTGTGTCCTAATAGAAGTTATTTTGTTATGTGAGGAACAGAATTTGGACACAGAAGCAGAGAGGGCACGGAAGTGGAATATTAAACGTCTTTACATACAAAAACACAAAGTAACCAGAGAGCAGGGGCGGATGCAGAACACAAACATACAAAGTTACCAGAAAGAGATGGACTGGATGCCGACTACATGGAAGAAAAGCTTGACGTACAGTCCCATACTGAGTGACAATGTGTCACTGAGCAAATCGAGCTTGCCCAATCCTATATGACAGAATAAAGGTGACAACATAAAGTACCCTAGCAAGTGACAACATCAAGGACCCAACTCAAAACACGGACACAACCATAAGACATAAGATATAGTTGTTAGATGGGGTCTCTTTGGCTTATGTGATAAGATAGGTGGCTTGAGCTAGTGATCTGTCCTGGCTTGGTGTCTATCTGTACTCTGGCACACTTATCTAGTTAAAAACAGTTAAGGTCATTGGGTCACACATTGTCACATAGTCTAGGCTGAGCCACCCAGAAGACAGTATAAGAGTAGAAACCATCAGATTGGACAGATTAGACCTTCTTCCGCATATTAAGAGACAGACATCCAGACTGGCATCCAGTTAATAGTTTAACTGAGACTCTCGATGTTACTGTAGTATTATATTGTGAGCATTAAAGATCAAAGGACCAGCAGCGGTTCCCTCAGAACCTTTCATAGTGTTCATCATCCAGCAACTTCTCAGTAGCAGCTTGGCTTTAACATTAACACATACATTCACATGACACAGCTATCTTGTCTGTTGAGGACAGGGTTATTTGTCCCAGTTTATTGCTCTGTTCAGGGTGCACACTCATAGCCCAGTGGTGAGTGTGATGTGGGAAGGATTGCGTTGAACTTGTGAGGCAAGGGGGAAAGATGCTGTATTTTTTAAATTTATCTTTTATTTTTATATGACTATTAAACATGAATTATTTCAATGACACTGTATATAATCGCTCTTATATGAGAGATGCTGGGATTCAATTTAGGGTGGCTGAGCACCCACCAAAATTGGCTCGAAACGCCGAGGCCATACATCCTGTACAAGCGAAATTGAGAAAGAGCATGCCGCTATTCCTATGACAAGGAAACTAAAAACGGCACAGACACACACAAACACTTCCAGGTTTACCTGACCAGTCAAGTATCACAAGTGTTTGTGTACAGTCTGTGTCTGTCGTCTGGTCTGTGCTGTAAGAGGATTGACACTTGAGTGCATATGCGTGTATGCTTACAAATGCCTGACTCAAGCATGTGTGTGACTCACAGTACAAGAAGTCTACACACCCCTGTACAAATGCCAGGTTTCAGTAAAATAAGACATTAGCATGTGATTGGTTAATTCTGAATGCAGCCAGATTATAACAGGTTGTGTATGTTTGTGCAAACACACTATCTTATTTTTTTTTTCCTTCCAAAAAGTTGCTTTTTTCTCTCAGTTGAGTTGTACAGGTTATAGGTATAGGATAGAAAAAGATTTGAAATGATTTATCTTGGTCTCATATTTTTATATCATGAAAATCTACCATTTAAACAGGGATGTGCGTACTTTTGATATCAACTTTATGTGTGAAAATGAGTCACTCCCAGGAGCTGAGAATGAGCACATGTATTTCTCCCATATTTGCAGACAGCCAACATAAGGACTGTGATAGTTTGGTCTAAAGACAGAGGAGATTTTGCACACGGGTTTCTATGTTACCGATTGATGTTTTTAAAGAAGTGGATTCTTGTAAAAAGATCATATATTTTCAATCCTTATATAGATGACTTTGTTACAGGCTACAGCTATGGTTGGTTTATAAATATTTCCATCAATAAAGTTGAGTTCAATTGAGTTAAGACGGCTGAACAACCACTGTAGTGTTGTATTACTCTACAACAAAATACCCCCCCCCCCCCCCCCCCACACACACACAAATAGAGGCTACCCTGTAGTGTTAAGCTGCATCATTTAATCAGCTAAAAATATCCAACTGTAAAACCATTGGAACACAGCTAATCTCCTGGTGAGTGGAGATAACGTAGGAGTGAAACATATTTAAGTCTGGGTTTCTTTTAAATACTGCAACAGGCATTCATATTATTATATGTAAAAAAAGTGTTACAAATATACACTATTTTGCACAGTGCGAGCCTATGAGGTACACAAAAAACACATTTGCCACAAAGTAAAACATGAAATCCTTTAACTGTTAATCTAATACAATTCTAATGATATCGCAGTCATCATTATCTAAGCCAGCATTAAATATTGCAAACGAGTATTAACACTGAATTAAATAATTCTGATATTTTTAGATACATTTC
Organism: Vanacampus margaritifer; assembly: GCF_051991255.1. Lineage (NCBI taxonomy): Eukaryota > Metazoa > Chordata > Actinopteri > Syngnathiformes > Syngnathidae > Vanacampus > Vanacampus margaritifer. The sequence goes on from NC_135433.1 coordinate 54,446,842, forward strand.
TACAAAAGTTTTTTTTAATTATTTTTTACCTTAAGTATGTGGCGGCAGTTTTAACTTGTGTACATTATTCTAGTATTAGTTAGATGCAGAGAATGGGAAGTAACAAAGTACAAATACTTCATTCCTGTACTTTTTTTTTTACACTACTTTTTCTTTTATTCGTTACATTTTAACATAAGTATGTGTACTTTTTACATTTTCAAAACAAGGTCATTACTTTTGTTTTTAAGGCATGAAAACAATTAATAATAGACTTGAGTCAAGTACATTTCAGAGCCTGTACATTTTTACACAAGTAATTGTACTTTTACTCAAGAAGTAAAGAATGTCAGTACTTTTCCCATCTGTGGTTACATGTAGCAATAGTCCCCCCCCCACCCCCCTCTACAGAGAAGAATACTGAGGAGACACAGACAGTCAACAATGTATGTGCACTTAAACCCACTCAGACAGAGTGTGTAATGACTAGAAATGTATGTGAAACGCAAACAGTGTGTCAGATTGCTAGAGAGAAACAGACACAAACTCATTTAGTGCGAACACAAAAAAAGGAAGGCAATTGTACGGGTGAAACGGACACAAACTCATCTACTTCGAACACAACAAAGAGCGCACGCACGCACGCACGCACGCACGCACGCACGCACACACGCACACACACACGCACACACACACACACACACACACACAAACTCCTTCCTCTTTCTGTACTGATTTTGCTCAGCACCAAGAGATGACACATAGTACTTTTCATACTGGTCAGTGGTTCCTCATTCAACAGAATGAATATGAGAAAAATACATTTCTGTTTATGTTTGGGTTTTTTAAATACAAAAATCGGTCACTCTGTCAACAGATTCTGCTGTCCTGAATGTATCTGACAGGATGACAACTCACATTGACAGGATGACAACACACATTGTTGACACACTCACTATTGTTTGGGTTTGAAGTTTCATCGAGCCTCGAGACTGAAGGACTCCCTGAAGGAATCCTAAAACAATTTAACAAACAGCAAGGTGTTGGCAACGCTTAGCATATTAGCCAAGATACTGGTGAGGTTGGGAAAGCTCAGGATAAGTCAGGTAGCAATATTGTGTCTGTTTTGTACAGTGGTAGAAGTTCCACATAAAATGTACATACGACACATTGAAAGGCCAGTAATGTCAAAGATTTAATATATAGCAACAATGCTAACCACTCAGCACCTACATCTGTCAAAATTTCAACGACTCCTGTTCACACAATCACACAAAAACAACGTGAAACAATGCAATTTGCAAGTCAACATGAAAGTCTCTTTTCTTGAAACCAATGTCACACAAAGTCACAAACAATGACATGTTTCCATCCTTTTATTGAACACAACATGTGAACATTATCAGTGCAAAGTGGAAAGTATGTGAACTGAAACCAATTTTTCTTGTAATTGTACATCTGACCTACAAAATGGTCAGGATGAATTTTGGCCCATTTTTTTTCACAAAACTGTTTCATTATTGGGATGGTTTGGGACAATCCTAGGGTGACCAGCAACAGCGCTGAACTTTCACCATTTATAGACAATATCTCATAACACACTGACTGACAAAGATCACAACTTTTTAAATAGTAAATGGTTTGAACCTATATAGCACTTTCTACACCATATGGTGGTCAAAGCGCTTTTACAATGCGTCAGATTCACCCCATCCACACACCAGTGGTCGGCTGTCGCCGTCCAAGATGATGCTAGGTTCCACTGGGAGAAAGTTAGGGTTCAGTTTTTAGAGATATTGTAACTTTTTTCAGTTTAATTGAAGTTCAAGGTCAATGAACGATGTTAGCCGATCGTAGCGAATAGGTGCCGGAATGCGTCTATGTTATGGGCGAGCAGCAGAAAAGCAGGAAGAGGGCGCATGGGACGACCAGCTAAGCCTGGACGGCCCCGGGGACGACGCCAGCCTTGAGGAGGTGGGCGAGAAGAGTCATTGAGCAGCTGTTTGGCCTATACCGAGTCCTCCAGGCGGGCCACATGGCCGAGCAGCTATAGTCGCCATCTCCTGATGATGGTCGAGACGGGTGTGAGGCTAACAGCCCTGGCGTAGACATCGGTGTTGCTAACAAAGTAACCACGGATGAAGCACAGGCAGTGCCTATGAAACGCGTCGGGACGGCGTTCGGCAGCTGCCATGAGCGTCCAGGTTTTGCTGGCGTAGAGGAATAATAAGAGCATTGAGGAGACAGAGTTTGGTGTGTCAACGGATGGAGGAGCTTAGCCAGACCCTGGAGAGTCTACCAAATGCACTGCAGGCCAGTTGAAGGCGGAGGAGTATCTCGGGTCTGCAGGAGTTACTCGAGGCAAATTTCGGCCTGAGGTACACAAACTCTTTGACGACCTAAACCTCTTAGCTGTTAGCGAGGGTCACTTGTCGCGGCATCGGCAGCGAGTCAGACAGAGACTGTACTTTTGTCTTGGCCCAGCTGATGGTCAGCCCTAATGGGGAGGCCTCTTCCGAAAATTTCACAAGTGCACCCGAGAGAGTATCCAGGAGGGAACGAGAAATACCAAGTCATCGGCGTAGTCCAAATCGGTTTGGGTTTAGTGAAGGCGGACACCCGCCTGCGGACAGCGAGCGAGGGACGAGCTGACCCAGTAGTCCATTGAAGTTGACAATTCTTAATTGAAGGTATTTATGACAGCTCTTGTAAGAGGCACGGTTTACACATCTAGAGTGTGATTTTTATAGGGCAGGGCATCTTACCAACATCAATCTCCACATATTGATTACAGTCTTGGTTGGCTGGCTGCTGCCTCAAATGAGCTCTTAGCCTATGGGTTCACATACTTCATCCACCCTGCGCTGTGAATGATTACTTGATGTTAAAAACAAAACATCAAAACATATAATTGTGTATTAACTATCAACTTTGACACTGCCTGCGCAGCAAATGCGTATATCAGGCATAATGGCAATGCCGACATTCACCCGTCGCTTTGAAGCAGAACTCATCAAAAGCAGGACATTACCATCAACAAAGTGCACATTCACACAGCTGTTATGGATCTGTGCATTGCAAGAATTTGATTGTGGCAATGTCAGCAAAACAGCGGCAATTGCTTTCAACGCTAAAGGACATATGCAGTCTCATATTAAACGTCATCCTCTCTTCACACGCTTGTGATTCTACCCCAGAAGCCGGCAAATTTAGAAGAATCAGCGAAAAGGGAACTGGCCTGAAAGCAGCTATGCACACTGACCTCATTTTAGATGCTAATGCATTGACAAATAGCAGAATTGGCTTCTTAGGAGAGATGGCGGCCATCAACCAATGCATGCTGAAACATTTGGGCAGTGAGGGGGGCTGTCTTCACTAAACAAATAACATTAGAATTAAAAAATGGTGTGAAGACACAGTTAAAGACCAGCTATCATCACACCTCAGATGGATTAGGCCATCAAAGTATCTGAAAACTCTTAAGTCTTTGGTCCTCAGTAATGTGTTGTGAATCTTTTGATTGCATTTGCTTGTGAAAATGAGAGCATGATTGTGAAAAATCAATTGGGCGCAGATTAACCTGACCTACTACACACAATGAGACTTTGAAAGAATGCAGATTTATGAGAATAATTGTTGGCAAACATGCATGGAAAACCTTCTGTCGCTTATTCTTAGCCCCGCGATAAAATGCCCAACATTATAAATTTGTATCAATATTGATAATTGTTTATGGATTGTTTTCAAAGTGACTTTTCTTACATTGTAGTGAGGGTTTCCCTCATAGGGCCATCATGACTGTGAACACATATGAATATGATACGAAATATGACCTCATATTGATGGATAAATAGTTTTGAAATCAGATAAAGTCAGATATGATATTAAAAATGTACTTCATATTTGTAATTGCATTTCGTCATTGTCATTTGGCTCAATGCAATGACATGCCAACTAGTCGAACTGGACTTGTCTAGAGCCTTTTATTGACACTAAACGACACATTAGATGGAAACATCCATCCTTCCATCCATTCTCTGAAACGCTTACCCTCACAAGGGTTACGGGTATGGAGGACCAAAACTGCCCAAATTAAACTTAAATAAATGACTAATTGAATAAATAAATAAATTAACTCTTTGACTGCCAGACGTTTTCAGAAACGGGATGTCGCCAGTGCCAGCCGATTTAAGCATTTTGACTGATCTTTCAAGGTCCACAGAAAATATTGTGTTTGGACGATGGAAACACACATACTACCAAATGAAAGATTGAACTCTCATCTTTCATCAGAAAAAAGTTTGTTTCTACCTTATTCCGTTCTTCAGTAATCAACAATAGAAAATGGTTAGTTTCACCGAAATGCTCTGTTTTGAAACAAAAAGCGGAGAAAAAGAGCTTTTTGTGAAACGATGTTATTTCATGCACTCTACTGAATTCTACACTTCTTTTTGTCCATGAATGATGCCACAAACACCTAAATAGTGCTTTACTTCTGTAATACACCACCACCAACAATGAAAAAGTGTTTTTAGATAGCAAAATACGTTTATTTCCATTCAACAGTGTAACAATTTGACAAAACAATTTCGCAAACTATTTACAAATGTGTGCAACTGTGGTACTATTTACAATTATGTGGATGTTTCAAATACAGTTTTTCTTTTTGTAACACTGCCCTGCGTGCAAGGAGACGGAGCAGGATTTGCACAACAGATACGTTTCACTTCGATTGTCCGTTTCGCGTGCAGATGTTACACTTTCTTGACGGCCTTTTTTTCCGGGGAATAGCAAGTAGCAGACTGTACCCACTCCTCCGATGAATATGCATTGGACTTGGGGTACTCTTCGTCGTCCGATTGAACGTCCGCCTGAGCGTGCTCGGTTGTGCTTTTCCGGTGTTAGCATCGCTAGCCCGTGAACCTTTATGACGTCGTCATAGCCGCCGCGTCAGCGCTTCCAACTTCGGCGTCAACCTCGGAGTCACCATCATCGTCATCGATGATGATCATCGTCGTCATCAATGTGCTCTTTAGCGTTGGTCGATCGATGCCTTTCGTCTTTGAAAAAAATTCCCAAGTGTGAGCTGCTTGCAACCGGTCGCCATTGTTCGCTTCCTCAGCCATCTAGCTCCGCCTCACGTCTTCTACTGCCACGTCAACGCTTCCAACCTCGGAGTCACCATCATCATCATCGATGATGATCATCGTCGTCATCAATGTGCTCTTTAACGTTGGTCGATGCTTTTCGTCTTTGAAAAAAACTGCTCGAGCGTGAGCTGCTTGCAACCGGTCGCCATGTTCTCTTCCCTTCCCCAGCCATTGTCCCCTCTAGCTCCGCCTCACGTCTTCTACTGACGCCTACCCAATCTTGTCAAAAGAGAGTCATTGCTGCCATCTAGGGGCCAAAAATAGTCATTAGGCTAACTAGATCTGCTTGAAACTTTCACCACAGCTGGCCAAGGCTTTCCTCCACCCGTCCCCCCCTCCCCCCCCCAAAAATTGGAGAACGTCTTTTAACGTCCTTGGCGGCCCTCCGTAGGTTTTTACTAAACGTCATTTAACGTTTTTGGCAGTCAAAGAGTTAATAGTGAAGATAAAAAAACTTATACAAAAATATAATTCAAAAGTTAAATACAAAAAATATATATACATGGAAATAAAAAAATAAAATAAAATTGAATGATGGTATTCTCATACTGCATGACAGAATTAGTTTTGTGACCAGGGAACTTATGTTCCATGTATTAATTGATAGAAATTGGGTTGTAGTCAGAAAGTCCTCCATAAGATTACAAATACGTAATAGAAATGTATGACAAATGTGTATTGTCAATGAGAGTCAACATGTTGGGTGCAAACCCAACTGAGCTATGTATTCCCCCCAAGGCACTGACGTCTGACACTCAGCCTGACTTGATGACGCACCGTGAGACACGAGATGATTCACAGCATACCCTGAAGAAGTGCACTTTGGCTATAATGTAGATCGATGGACAGATACTATTAATCCTGTGAGGAAAATTAACTATGTGCACAGTATGCATGATCTACGAAGAGGTTTAATGTGTTAAATTAAGAGTACCACCCCCCTTGCCCCCACACACAAAAAACGGCACAGTGTAAATCTTTTTTTTCTCTCTTTTTTTTAAGACAGGTCTACCCATTAATTATTTTTTTATACAGCTTGTCCTCATTAGAGTCACTGATCAATCGTAGTAAATACAGTAAGACATTAACAATTGAGGCATCTTTGAGCAAGGCACGAATATTTCCCTATAACTCCCTGGTCATTCGTATGCCATTCATTTTTTCTAGTATTGTTGTATCAGTTGCTACAATGGATTGAAATGAGAAGCCAAATTTTGTGCAATCTGGCTCAAATTTTTCTTTGGAAGATCTTACAGTCTTAATTCACTCATCCACCTAACAATTTGTTGTCTACGTTTATTTACATCTTCATTTCGATGTGATTCTGATCTTGGGTCAATTTTTCACAATTTTTAAAAAGCTATTTTGGAGAGTATGTAATGTATTAGAGAGTTAAAGCCTTATGAAGTAGGATTCAAGCTTTTTAGTTCTCCTAAAAGGCTGAAGAAATCGTGACAGTCAAGTTTTCGGGTGTCACACTTCTTTCTACAACAACTATATCCTTAAAATGCTACTTTTACACACAATATTTACAATGCCATCTTAAACGAAATTGTTGGAGATACTTTAAATTGATTGCAGAGTCTAACATACCACAATAAACTTACTTGCAGGACTGTTGATTCAAGCGTTTGAAAGAGGCCTGCTCAGCAGCCCCCTTCCCTTCTTCCCCATTCTGACCGCCAAAGTGGACCAGTCCTGTCAGCTTTCATTGTTCGCCCAAGAGACTGAGTGTACCCCATTGATAACCATGGGGGATGCGAAGGAACAACAAGAAAATTCCTACCTTCGACCATTCAAAATTTCCACTTGTGCGATGCTCTTGCAATGAAGTTGGGAAGAACTCGCTTTTGGTTATGCTGTTTTTCACACTCCTTTCTGCAAAGTTGGTCCACGACAACAACAGCTCCAGTGATGTCCTTTACTCTGCCTTTGTATGTTTCCCTCTCGGACTGCCTCGTACTCACTCTGTTTCTCCCTGATGTGAGGAGAAGTGAGGAGCCAGCCAAAGAGAGGGAAGGAGAGGGGGGTTTTGGTGGCTAAAAGCAGCACCGGGATCCATTCACATGTAAATTGGCCAAGGAGCTTCCACTAATCCCCATGTGGAGAAGAACGCCTCCCGTTTGCCTTGTCCTCCCCCCCTGTCCTCCGTCAGAATCATTTACCCTGTAGTGGCTGACCTGTCTGACAGTGGTGTGGATAGAGGAGTACTACAACTGCCACCAGACTGCCACTCTTGTGTCTACATTACAGACGAAGTAGCTGAATGTAACGCACCGTTGTCATCCTCACTTTCTGCTTCAGGTAAGAGACAGAAAATAGATGGATGAAGATAATTCTGAACTTTTTACCCTAATCCCCACTCTACATGTACTCTTTGCAGCACCCTCACTTGTCATCATCAACAGATCCGACATTTTGGAGGCCATGGGACGACAACACAAGACTCTCTGTCGCGTTGTTCCCGCTTAGTTATGGTAATATTTCACAAGCAGAATTGAAATATGGTGAATCATTGCTGTGTTAAGGGGGGTGCAGCAATGCCCCACATTTGCAAAGTGAAATCGTTTGTACAAGTTTCTTGCTTGGCAAAAGACTGACAAAGGGAAGCCTCATTTTGTAGATCACAACGCGCCGTTGGATGAGTTGGTTGTCAAGAGTAAGGCGAAAAAAACACAAATCTCCTTCGTCTGCTTTATGTATGCTTTTCATATCTAAGAAATACATTTTGTTATAAAGGGCCTTGTCAGTTATTTCTACATTTTTAGTCAACTTATAGTAAAGTCACATGAACCCGTGCCCGTGTATAATACCCCCCCACACACCACTTAAATAAATACCATTATTCGTCTGTACTTGTGTGTAATACGGTCCACTGATTTGCTGGTACAAAGTCAATATTGTAGAGTAAATTTGACTCTATTTAGAGAGAGACCAAATACACTTGGCTAAGATTTACACTAGGAAGAGAGTAAAATAAAGAACTGAAAATAAATAAATAACAAAAAAGTTACTCAAGGGTTGAGGAACGAACTTACAACCTTCAGCTTGGGAGACTGCCACACTACCACCTGAGCTATGCTCCTCCTACTGTTTGCTTATCTCCAAGAGACCAAAGACATCATTTTTGGTCTTTTTTGAGTTAGGAAGATTCCATGGAACCATGTAATCAGCTGCAGCTGACACGAGTGATATACTACCAGAAAGCAGGAGCTGTGTAGCTCAGGGAGTAGATCGGCTGTCTTCCAAGCTGAAGGTTGTGAGTTTGTTCCTCCACTCTTGAGTCATTTTTATTTTCATTTTTTTCCCCAAGTTCTTATTTTACTCTCTTCCAAGCGTAAATATTACTCTAAAACTGAATCTATTTGGCCCCACTCTAAATAGTCAAATTTACTCAGAATGTACTGTGTATGCTTTATTATCTGCGTGAATAAGATGAATGAATAACGATTCAAAACATACTATAAGGCATAAGACAGTTATCAGCATGTTTTACACTTGCATGACCATTAGGAATTTTAAATGTCAGACAGTTAATAAAGGTTTTATTTCAGTGTTTCCCCCCCACATGGTAAAAATTAGAAACTAAAGACATTGGAGATCAATTGTCTGACTTGCATCTTGCTCACATTTCTAGCTAATTTTACTACTCACATCACATCACGATACGATAAATATCACGATATGAACATCACGATACGATAATTATCACGATATTGTGGGAAGGCTGGCAAAATAAAAAACTCATGAAACTGTAAAAACTCACGATAATGCAAACAAATATATATAATAAATAATTAAAGTTCAATTTAAAAAAAGCTTAGACAGTGTTTCCCACATCATGTTCTATGTAGTTCACAATGTTGTGTTTGGCTGCAGTGGGCCAAAAGTATATATTTTTTTATTTTACAATAACCTTTTTATTTGACCATTTATGACTGAATAAACTTCTAATTAGTAGATTAACACCTTAGCCCAGGGATGGGCAATCTACACACAGCCGATGATACATGATCAGCTCATCAGCAAGCTCCGCATAAGCCTGATAACAATCCTGTTGATTGGAATCAGCTTGTGTTGGAAGAGGGAAACCTCCAAAACCTGCAGGCCACCGGCCCTCGAGGACCGAGTTTGCCCACCCCTGCCTTAGCTGTTCACAATGGGTACTCCTGCAAGCCTCTGGCCAATAGTTTTCAGACTGGATGCAGGTTTGAATTTCCCGCCCTCTGCCTGCGGATGTGACGTCTTGTATGCAGTGTGTACGTGAAGAAGGGTGTATGCAGTTTCCTCTTTCATCAACAGATGGCAATAGAGATTCAAAATGGAATTTTCTGTGTTCAGTAGCTTTAAAAGACTAATAACATAATTGTAAATCTCCATTGAGAATATGACATACATGTATGAGTCAATGTGACTGTCAAACCCTTTGGACCTGTGATTTTAATTCATGTAACATAATATCATGAGTCCCACTCACATTCATACCTACGGACAAATTAGAGTATCCAGTTAACGTACCGTGCATGTTTTTGGGGAATGCAGCAGGAAACTGGAGTACCTGGAGATAACCCTCATATTGACACCCACCAAAAATAGCAGTTAACAGTGTTATCTTGCTCTGCTCTTTAATGGGTGTGTCTGTATAAGCTCCAGATCCATGACATTCTGTTGTAAACGTTCGTCTAGGCTGATGTCTGGAAGCCCTCACACCACAATGCAAAACATAAATCACTGGATGCAATATTTGAGAGTTTGTGTACCAGTGACTGTACTTCATAATATTAGCTTAATGTGGCTATCAATATTCTTTTTTTTTTTTTTGCATTATCTGATTTGTCAAGTATGTATTATTTTGTCAAATGTATTGTATTATATGGGGTTTTTGTGAAAGGTGTTGCTATGGACAATTTGTCATACTGTGGCAACATTTTTTTTTACATTATACTCAACTTAGAGGAGCAGCCAAGGCATTAAACCATCTCTGATACACTTAACTGTACTGTATGTTCCTTTCCTCTTCCTCACAGCTGAGGCAAATATTAATACCAAAACCTGCCACTTTAAAACACAATTAAGCACTTGTCATCATTTATTCCAATCAAAAATACAAAAAAGGTTAACAAGAACAAATTCCCACATGAACAGCATTTATACTCATTTCCACTTTTCACATATCCCAGTCACAAGTGCCAAACACGACGCAGTTTTGTAATGGAACAAAAAAAAAAAAAAAAACATAAATAATGTAACTCGTTGGGGTCTCAAAAGAGAAAGAAGAGAAGTGTTCTTTACCTGATGTGGAGACCTGGCAGTTCAGCAATGACACACAACTGGGCAGGATGTCATATCACTCACTGCCTGTGTGTAAGGAGGGGTGTGACATGGTGCGTATGTGTGTGTGTCAGTCAGAGGATGATGCATTTCCTGGCTTGTGGCAAGGGGAACGGTTTCCTAGTTCAACTTTTTTTCTGAGTTGTATACTGTTTCAAAACCAACACATCAAATTGGAAACATTCCCATGAATGCACCATCAAAATACAGTAAAAAAATTCTGCAGCTACTGTATATGATAACTAAAAGCAGTGATAGAATCATTGTGAAATGTATAGTAAACTGAAAAACAATTGAAATCCTCACCGGGAAATACTGAAATGGTTAAAACCACACATGCACAGTGTGAATGAGTATTAAGTTCTGTCAGTTCAGTCCAATCCTTGTTGCTTTTCTTACCTAGTGAAAGACTGATCATGTTACAGTATGCGCTGTCAACTCAGAATCTTGACAAATGAGATTTCTTCATGATCACACAGTAGTTGCCTGACCTGATCGGGGAGACATTTTAACACAGTGCTGAACAATCCAAAAGAAGTTTGTAAGTGTAACATTCTCTAGAAAAGTATGCAAATCTTAAAATGACCTACAATGACCTGGATGACTGACATTCTACACCAGAGGTGGGCAATCTTGGTCCTCGAGGGCCGGTGTCCTGCATGTTTTGGATTTTCTTTCTTCCAACACAAGCTGATTCCAATCAACAGGATCATTATCAGGCTTATACAGAACTTGCTGATGAGCTGATCATATATCATCTGTGTTGAAGAAGAGCAACATGCAAAACCTGCAGGACTCCGGCCCTCGATGTCCACCTCTGTTCTACACAGACATTTCAAGTTACTTTTGTAGGGAAAAAGAAGTCACAACAAATTGTAGTGAGCAGAAACGGCACTGACTTTTTAGAGATGATTTTTTTTTTTAAATACTTGAGATTTGTAATATTTATATTTTTACTACGTGTCAAAATTAGTGCATTAATTTTGAGTTAATTTAAAATTCCTTTAACGCCACTCATTTTTTTAACGCGCAATTAATGACCGCCCCTTACTTGAAAAGCCTGTACTGGGGGAATTCCAGTCGCAACGCAGCAGATATGGCCACATCAAAATTTAGCAGTAACAAATATAATAATAATGCATATATTTGTGGGGACTGGGGTCAAGTTGTATTTTACAATTTTAAAAATGTGCAAAATTTCACAAGTTACTTCATGTTAAAGATTAGATAGCTCTTAACTCATTCACTGCCATTGACTATTTCTATTAGTTGAACATTTTTTCCCACTTTTGTTAACAAGAGTATGAAAACCTAGAATTTTTTTATTGTACATTTAGAACAGATATGAAATTTGTGAATAATCGCAAGTTAACTAGTGAAGTCATGCAATAATTATGATTAAAAACTAATCGCCTGATCCCCCGAATTTTTAATAATATATTTTTTTAATTCATTCACTGCCATTGATGGCTATAAATGTCAAAAATTAATTTTAGCTCTTTCTATTAGTTTAACATTTTTTCCCACTTTTGTTAACAAAAGTATGAAAACCTAGAATTTTTTCATTGTACATTTAGAACTGATATAAAATTTGTGATTAATCGTGAGTTAACTAGTGATGCCATGCGATTAATTACGATAAAAAATTGTAATCGCCTCTTGACCCTAATTTTTAATAATCTTTTTTCATTATTAATTTATGGCAGTGAATGAGTTAATATGAAAAGAAAAATGCACTGAGCTGTCACCATTGTCTTACAAACGCAATTACGTATACCATCTAGTGGCAGAAAAATTATCTCAACACAAATCAATGAGACTCGTTTTTTACAGTACAGTACATCTTTCTAATTTTAACTCAATTTTATGAATTATTATGAAATTAATGCATCAATGACTAAAAGATCCAGCCTTATTTCTATTAGTTTAACATTTTTTCCACTTTTATGTTAACAAGAGTATGAAACAATATTTTATAGTACATTTTATTGTACATTTAGAACAGATATAAAATTTGTGATTAATCGTGAGTTTACTATTGAAGTCATGCAATTAATTACGATTAAAAATTGTCACCTGATACCACAAATTTTTACCTTTTACTATAACCGATTTAATGAGCCACTCAGTTTCACTTTACAGGTCAGTGTGTAGTGAGACTTGCATGGCTTAATCCTTCAAGGCAGTACTTGGCAGCTAGTATTTGTGGAGCCACATGCAAAAGACAGACATCAGTTAAAAATCTCAAAAACCTAACAACACAACATAACATAACATAAACAACAAGTCAAAATAACGTAGTGTATGGAAGCCAACATAAGAATTTTGGACCAAATAATTTTTGATTCTGACTGAGGGAGGGGAATGGTTAAATTGGGACTCAAATGGCAAAAAGAGACAATAAATTCCTCTTGGTTCATGGAAATCAGTTCTGGCGTTAGAACAAGCAAAACCATTTTGAGCTTAGCAGAGGTTCGAAGGCCAGGCACAGTGTTGGACCACGGCAAGACTGCCTCATGTTGGAAGATAACACACTTTTAAAATAAAAACATTGAGCATTTGGATTAATCTTAAATCGATGAGGAGAGCGAGGCGCAAAGGATGGCTCATAAAAAGATGACTGGGTTATTTTGTTTTTGTGAGCTAAGACTATTAGGTAGACTGGACGTCTGATACTCTTTTGAAGACATATTGTAATTTGCACATCTGACATGAGGTCAAGTCTTTCCAAACCAGGAGAACTTGGACAAGGCATCCATGTTACTATATTTCGCCTTTCCTCCACGGAGCTAGTTTATGGCTTAAGGTCCATCTTTCAATTGCTAACCTCAACAACGAAAAACCTATACCAGTTGCATTTAGATGGACATGGCAGCTCAACTATGTCGGGTGCCAAAAGATGCCAAGGCCTTTCTGCCTGTGCTATTCTCATTGAGGAACTGGAGACTTCCTCCTTTGACAGTACATACAACCGTAACACTGATCACACCAAGTTTCAATTTCACTGTAAATAGTGGGTCAATCTCTCTGGCACACACTAAGATCTGTTAGCAAGCACAGTGAGCTGTCTAAAGTGTGCCATGCAGGTGTCCCAGGACAGCCTGTATCACCACCAGCCTGCACACAAGCGTGCACAACAGCCCATCAACCCAAGTTAGCCACAGACTCTTGAAAGAGCAGCATCCGTAAAAGTCTACCAAGGGGGTCTCCAGCCCTTCTCCAGGCATGTCGAAGCCTGTCTGAAAGTCTACGTTGCTCTGTTGGAGACATCGGTCCCATTGTGTGAAAGAGTGTCGATCAGGGGTCTCAGACTCAAATTAGGTCGGATTACCAGGTGTGTCTCGACCGCATCATTTATTCCACAAAAAAAAGTACTAAATAATGATAATATATATTTTTTATTGATTTGGAAGGCTTTCCTTAATTACATGTTCTCCCTTTTACTGGCTCTTTCTTGGCTCTCCACTTTCTGAAGTGACTAAACACGTTTTCATTCCCACCCACAAATGGCCTGTAGGTGTAAATGTGAGTGTGAACGCTTGTCAGTCTGTACGCGTCAGCCCTGTGATTGACTGATGACGTGCTCGGCCTGACCCTTGCTCTATGCGTGATTATGAATGCAAATAGCAAAATAACAAGTTCTGGTTTCTGATCGGATCGCACATACAAAATCTAGCCTCTTATCATTTTATCCAAATTTCTGTCAAATGGACTTATTGTAAACAGTTAGAAACACATATTTTTATATGCATTAGTGTATAGGCTGCTTTGTAAGTTGATGACTTTTTCTTTCTGCCCGGTTATCTTGCCTCTACAGCAGTGATGTCAAGTTTGCGGAACACTTGAGAGATGACAGCATTCCAACATCGCCCACATTATACACTTCCCAGACATCTCACATTCCCATGCTGCTCCTTCATTCGATACTAAAATGAGCTTCCCATGGTTTATATTTCTGAGAATACAATACAATACAATAACAATCTTTGTGAAAATGCAGATACCTGGAGAACATATCTTTTATCATTAAGAAACCTTTCTTAACTCACTTAATGTCTTCAACACGGTTTGGGAAACACACGAGAAAGACATTGCATTGGCGTATTGGTTGGCAATTGGATGATTCTATTAAATACAATTATTTGTCAATTCCGTGCAGACAAAAACACAAGATATATACACACAACTCACAACATATTTATTTGTTCACATAAGTTGACTGCTGTTAGGAAAAAAATAGCTAATACATAAAAATATATAATTTGGATTGTAGATCATAAGAGGATGAGCAGTATGGGAAATGAATGGACTTGTGAGTTGAGGGAAGTGGCCTATTTAAGTTAAAAACAGCGCCATCATCTAGACAGTTCTGCATGCAACAGTTCAGGAGGAGAATGTGGACTACACCTTGAATTATAGGGCACATAATATAACTATATAATATAACTATATAATATAACTATATAATCGCTCTCTCTCTCTCTCTCGCCCTCTCTCTCTCTATATATATAACACTCATATTTACACACAAACGTCTGGCAAGTGAATCATTACATCGTCAGTGACTGAATACAAATAATACTGTCTGTTGTTAGCACTGGCAGTCTACATGTATTGGGCAACATGTGTAACAACAGAAACTATGCAGTCAACAGACCCAGTGTGTGACCAGGCTTGTGAAATTAATGTTACATTCATGTAATGAATGTGAACCAGGCAGTCATCCAAAGTCATTTAGACTCAGAACCGCACCCCTATAAAGGACCAAAACTGCCAAAATTAAAATGTAAATATAGAGTACAATACAATAAAATACAAAAATATATATATAATTCAAAAATTAAATACAAAAAATAAAGATAAATGGAACTAAAACCAACAAAATATATATATATTCATAAATAAACTTTAAAAAAAATAAAAAATAAATAAAAAGAGATTCAAAAAATTAAAATGAATCTAAAAATAATTTACAAATCAAGTCGCAAGTCGTGGTGACAGTGGACAAGATAGTCATTGCTGGATATCTCCATGCAAGACAGCGAGACTTCCTTGTTCGCCGACCCGCTCACTCAACCATTGAAAGGCAATTTGCCATTTGAAAGGCAACAGTGGAGCCTAACCCAAGACCCTCATTTGAATAACATTTTGACCTGACAGAGAGTCTGCAGCAGGAAATAAATAAACGTAAGAGCCGAACGTTTATTATTTATTGATATTTAATTCTAATCTATTTATATATATATATATAAAAAAAAATTTCAACATTTATTCTTTGAATCTTACGTTTATTTATTTATGGATATATATATATATATATATATATATATATATATATATATATATATATATATATATATATATAGTTGTTTTTAATTTCCATTTATATTTATTTTTTGTATTTAATTTTTTCATTACATTTTTTATATCCGTTTTTATTTTCACTTTTATTTATTTATTCATTCAATTATTTATTTTAATTTTGGCAGTTTTGGTCCTCCATACACACCACAGTGTCCTTGTTTATTTAACCTTCAAACTTCATTGTTGCTCGGTTTACGTCCACCAGGCACTCTGATGTGAATAATGACTTATATTGTCCTATATTGATTTGATCTTTAAGTGGTACTGTGCACTGTTTATTCAGGCTGAAGTGTAGGAAAAGTCTTCTCTATCAGCAGGGTGCTGCCACGTTGAGTTGCAAATCCTCTCATCTAGGACTTACAATCTCACAACATGATGTGATCTTTGTAAAACCTTGCTAATTCAGTTACAGTTGAAGCAAATGTCCTCAAAAAGATCTGCTCGATATAAGCATTTTGTAAAAAAGGGAGAGGTACATTTGTGGTTGTAGTACTGGTTTGTACCACTAGAGCGCCTCTTTCTCCACAAGATAATGATCAAAATTGCACTTTATGAGGAGAAGGTACCAATACACCAAATAACAAATCCTATAAAACAAAACAAAGTCTGAGAAATGTGCCATCTCAAAAAGAGTAACCCTTTTTTGCACACGCAGGTTAGTAGGAAGAGGATTTTTGGGTTTTATCTGTGTCACTCATCACAAGTGTAAACATGCAAACACAAAAGGACAGCTTGCAGAACTTATAACTGTAGAATTACACTAGTTCTGTATTGGACCATTAATTCATTTGTTGTTGTTGTTGTTTGTTTGTCTTTGCAATATTTGAATCTTGTCAGTCAGCATTATTTTGCCCATTAAGTGCTCAAGTTTCAAAATACCTGTGGCAGAATATTAGTTTGACAGCTTAATTAAGACACTAAGGTTTGTTCCAGCTTGGATACAAAAAAAGAAGCAAGAATTTTACAGTATGGTTTACTTTCCAGGCAATTGCCTGATGATGGTCAGCATACTGTATATGGAGGACAAAACTGCCAAAATAAAAAATAAATAAATGACTAAATAAATGAATACATGACTAAAAGTGAGAAAAAACGGTTATAAAAATATAATAAAAAATAAATAAATACAAAATTAAATATAAATTAAATATAAATGAAATGAAAAAAAAACTAAATATGCAAATCCATAAATAAATAAATAAAAGTAAAACAAAATAAAAAACAAGATTTAAAAAATAAAAATAAAAATTATATATATATATATATATATATATATACATACACATTGTTTGCTGAAAAACAATCTTGTGTCCATGACCTACTTCACGACTTTTTTCTGTGCAGACACACTCGTTAGTAAGATAGCCAATAGCAGCACTACATGTAGACATCAATATTAACACTTGTTTCCCTCATTAGCAAGTAGCAACATGACCGAGGAGCAAAAAATCAGATTTGTAATGAAAATAATGTGTTGGTGTTGAGTGGTAGAAGGTAAGAAACTTTTCACATATCCTGGTGAAATTAAGGAACACTTCCACTCAACTAGACAGACATACTGTGACTGACTGGACTCGAGGAGGACGGCTGCTCCGTTCATCTTGCATTTTTCAAGCAAAAGCAGAGGGGGGGGGGGGGCTTGTTGAGGTGGATCAAACCAGTTTCAATCAAATCGGGGGTGTACTGTATTTTTGTTGTTTAAATATTACTTTTAAATTCTATGGTTTTCAAATATTTAATTCCCTGTGCAATAATGCGGCACCTTCATCAATAGGGTCATTGTCAAAAGGACATGCCATGTTCGTGACAAAAGTGGACTTTACGCTATAGACTATAGGCGTATTTACGCAAAAACTTGCCACAGCGGACTTTATGAATGAGGAAATTAAATTTCAGAATGCGGCTGAAAGGAGGCGGGAACAGAGAAAACCTCAATGTTCATTGTGAAAAACCTGCAACCAACCAGGTTTGGTTCATGGAACATGTTATTACGGTAACTGACCGAGAGCTTAAATGACCTCTTTTTATGAAACAGGCTAGAGTTACCGCTTTTTCCTCTGGTTTCAGTTACCTCCCTTTCTGAAACTGAAGACTCAGAGTTTAACACATTTCAGAGTTTCTTGACTCAGAGTTCTCACTAAACCTGCTTTGTGAAATAGACCCCAGCTAATGTATAAATTCAGTTTATGTCGAGACCACTAGAGAGAGAGCCTGTGTGTGTGTGGCCACATCAAGTATTCAAAAGAAGAACAACTAAACCAATCTTTTAAATTTGTATCATTAACAGCTCAGAGTGTTAACGGTTCTTCAGAACGTGAACAAAACTGGCGACCCGGTTCTTTTTCTCATCTCCCTCAGCATGTCTAGTTCAGAAAGAATTCAGAATTACATTTTGCTGAACATTGTCTTTAACCTATGGTAGCCTATAGGTGTAGACCACACATGCTCACACGAAACGCCAAGGGCAATGACACAGCAAAAAAGATGGGAGCCACACTAACAAATGCTAAGTAGGGGGGCTGCAAAATATCATCCTGGCAAAAGGCCCCCGGGCTGCAAGTTTGAGACTCATACAGTATGATTCTGACCAACTTCACATCGCTTTGTCCTCCTGCATCGATTTCTGCATTGATTCCAGCAAACAAGTGTCTTCTTTCGCCATGTCAAGATCTGCGCCTCTCGTGCACAACTTTGAATGAGAGGAGGAGCTTTAAATCACAGCTGTGTTCAGGGCCACAACGATGCAAAACACCTGTTTTAACTCATTCACTCACAGCCATTTTCTCTGAAGCAACCCCCTTTGCTCCCAACTTTTTTACTGGATTTTGACTGATTTTGCAAGTCCCACAGAATATTGTGTTCTATTGCTATAAAAAAACATGGAACCTATTTTGGTAGGTTGCATATAAAAGATTCAATATGAAAGATTAGAGTCTCTTCTTTCATCAGGGGGGAAAAAAAAGAGTATACTTGTATCTGTTTCCGTTTTGCATCAATTAGCATTAGAATATATGTTTGTTGCAACATGGCCCCTGCTTGATCTCTTATACTCTGCTGCCACCTGCTGGCCATTTTTGTAATAACTACCATTGCTTTAAGCGACCTCTTCAGGTCAGAGGCTGCATCAAAGCCTTCTGTATGCTCTAGCATAAAAAACAACAACATAAAAAACGCATAAATATGTTTTTGGGACCATGGCAATATTTAAAATAGAATGTTTTTATACGTTTTGGGGAGCAAATGAGTTAACTGCATCAATCTGTGAAAATACACAAATTTAGCCTAGCCACTTAACCTAAACCCTAAACCTAACCTTAACTCACAGATATACTGTAGACTGCACTTCGCATTAAATTTGCACTGGTCACTGAAATTGAGCCCTTTGACTCTAAATCCAAAAAGTCCACTTTAAACATCTGCACTGTCTATGTGTGCTTGCAATTCAGTGTCATATAATCCAATTAAACAAATTACTACTATTATTTTCATTTTTGCATACAAAAACCTCCCATCCAACCTTTGTTCAAATCAGAAATGAGCATTCACACTCCCAAATGTTTCTAGTCTCTCATGCACTTTTGACACTCTTGCTGCTTGATAAATCATGGTGGCTTTCTTCCAGAAAGAGATGGGGAATTTTTTTTAAAATAAAAAACGGTCTTATAAAAATTACTTTTTGCAAGATAAGGCATTCATTATCAAGCTACTCAATCACCTGTTGCTCCTGTTACTGCACCATCAGTTTGCCAATGATCTGTTAACGTTCTCTCCATATCATCACCCTTTTACTTTATCAATGTGAATGACATCATACTGTATATGATGTGTTTTGACTTTATAAAGGTAGAAAAGTTATATAGAAGTGAAGGCCGATTTTGGTATCAACCACTGCTCTTGTGGCCGTTTTTCGGTCATGAACTAAAGGCTGAAATGGTTATTTTGCATTTATTGAGGAGCGGTGGTAGTGTCCAACGTGCCGATTCGTTGTTTGACCAACATCGAGCCATTAATTACTATTCGATTCGTCGTTGTGGAAGGACTGGGCATTTGGGAAACTCATGAAATTCCCGATGTCTAGTCCTCCCCAAATGTCAGGTCATCTCTTTCATTATCCATTTATATTATGTATAGTACAGTATAGTACTGTGGGTTGCAGTCCCCTCTTGTGCTGCAGATATAGAATATTTTGGTGTTCAAATATTCTTCGGAAAATTCTATTGAATAATCAGGTATTTGGAGAAAAATAATATTTCCGCATGGTGAAAGAACAATTATGAATACAGAAGACAATAAAAATATATTTCCACTTAATATTGATCGACCAACTTTCTTTTCTAGATTGTTTTAATTTTTTTACTTAAATTATGCTTAACAGCACATTATTTTCCTTTCTAGAGAGTTCGGGAGATTTTCGTCAAATCTCTCCTCATGGATTTTGGAATGACCTTCCGTTAAATATTAGGCAACCTCCCTCTCTACCCAACACATCTTTGTTCTTCGGCGTTTGACTTGGCATGAGACTCATCATCGTTTCAATGTTTTATGGTGCCTGCTGTATTTCATATTTAATTTGTTTATTTTATTTACTTACCTATTTTTATTGACTTATTCATTTACCCACTTAAGATAATTATCAATGTATTTGGTGTTATTTTTCTTTTACCTGTCTTTATTCCAGGACTGATTTTTATTCTATGTATAGCATGTTGTATGAAATGAAATTCCGAGTTGAGTAGTTTTTGGTCTGTGAGACGAAGTGACGTCAGAACCACAGTTGCGATTTTGTGACCGTCAACTGCACAATTGAGTGAGCTCATTTTATTAAACTGATCTCTAGGAAAGGCAACTGTGTCCGGCTGTCAGCATCAAAGTGTGCAATGATTCCTTCGATTAGACTGCCTTTGAAAAGTAGTCAGACAACTCGAGCTGCAGCCACTAGCACCATTAGCACGCTGTGCCCCTTAAATACTAGCAATACAATGCCAGCGTAATTAAGTCTACGTTTAGTGCCCTTAATTAGTGATCGAACATGATTTCTGTACGAAGTTGTTTTGTTGACTTTAGCCGCAATTGTTTACGCCGGTAATAAGAGCGACAGACACACGTTCCGCTGAATGAGTCAAGTCATCCGTTGCGCCGCGACTGCCAAAACGCTTCCGGGAAAAACTTCAAAATAAACCGTTCATTGGCATTGCGTTCCACATATTACTTGGTATGGGGCGGTTTATTTTGAAGTTGGCCTTTTCTCCGCATTGGCGGTGTTTTGCCAGACGTGTCAAATATTCCCCACATGTATTTGTTTACTTCGCTGGATTTGTCATTGGGCTGGTGGCTCTTACGCTGGAAATGCAGAACTGTGCCGGAGTACTTTAAGCCCTGTAATTAAGAGTGCACATAAGTCTTCAGTTGTAACTTGTACTCACCAATTTAATTAGCCCTGAAATGCAGACATATCTTTGTATATATTTCAGCATTGACTACTGCACTGCTATGAGATGAATGATGAACGGAGAACGTGAAGATATTACAAAATTACTTGAAGCACTATTGAAATTGAATTCTTTGCACTTCACTGTATTCCTTAAAGGAGTTGTACAACCACATATTTTGATTGGGACTTTTTGTTGGCCACTGGATTATTTGTTTTGTTTTATTTATCTATTTTTCAAAATTCATTTTATTGTGTTCTCTATTAAAAATGACTTACAAGCAAATTGAAAAAAATAATAATTTCCATTAATTTTGTGCAATTTTAAGGAAATTTGCTATAATTGGGATATATAGGCGATTTAAAAAATATATCTGTCATTGTTTTTTTGAGAATTTTATGTATCATAAGTATTAATAGTATCGGTACTTGGTATTGGTATCGGAGAATACTGTACTGAAGATTTGAGTACTCGTATCGGTCTCAAAACGTGGTATTAAACATCCTTACTATTTAGTTTATCCAAATGAATACCGCTCTTACTTGAAACTTACATAGCATACGTATGTGTATGTATGGTTTCGCTACTGTATTTGTTTTTCCTTTTCCTGCCAGTTACTCGCAGAACCAAAAATGTTTCTTCTGACCATTTACCAATGTAATATGAGTGTTTGGCAACTGCTAAATGATTCAAATGACCTCCTCACCCTTTTTGAGAACTGCCCTCAAGCTGTAATTACCCTTTGACCAACACTTCTTGGAATGAATCTTCTGAATCAATGACTTGATTGATGGAACTGTCTGAGAATGTCTGTTCAAGAGCACAAATGACTTTTCAATCATGAGAAGGCTGCTAACCTGGCGGAGTACATTTTTACAAGGGTTAATAAGTCATTAGCATGTTTCTTCGCAGATACAATCACAAGTGGACAGTTTGAAATGAATCCGTGCACAACTGTGCCAGTCCTCCCTACTACTTGCATTGTCCTTCTGGGTAGCACTGCTCCAATAGGACAGGAGCTATCACTCATTTGAAAATCTTGGACCACACAACTTGATTGGTTTTATCGTGCTTAATAAACCAAAAGTTGAAATGGGAAATGGACCCAGCATCCTTAGATGTAATTTTATCTCTGCCTCTTAAAAGATGAGCTTCATCTCCTGCATAATCTGCACAATAGAAAGAGGATGTGACACGTAAACCATAAATGGTAACACCAAGTGCCAGGACTAACTAAAAATTGGCACTAACTGATTTCACAATCATCTGTCCTTGGCAGCACTGCCATGGTTCAAATGTTTAAGATCTTAAAAGGAGAGCCTGATACTCATCCCAAAACAGTTTTTCAGCTGGGCAGCAACACATTGAGCTGAATGTCCTTTTAAAGTCCTGTAATAAAAGCAGTGAGCGTCAGTGAACTTACAGCTTTTCTCATAGGCCATGTTGCCACATCAAACTTTGTCATTCTTTTAGTACTCGAATGCTTCTGGAATGAACAGGAACATCATGCGTGTAAGGAACCAGGCTCGCCAACAATTTGGAAATGCGTTTAGATGAAGCTACATGGTGACCTGCTTAATGTCTAGGAACCCTTATTTGGGCTTGCCCTGGGCTTTGTTAGTGGTTTAAGATGCTTGTATGTTATTGTTTTACATGTCATGTGGAATCAATGCAGACAGACAGTCAGAAGAGATTTTAGGTTTCTGAAATGTGATAGGACTGTGAGAGGGAAACAACATGTGTTTGATGGTGATCACATTCAGGAAACACATGTGCTGGATGACCCAGTGTTTCCTTGTGTACCACATGTGCTTTTTGAGGAAAGTCACAACCTTTCTGTGTTTTCCTCTTGTAGGCACATTTCTATGATGATGAATCATTTCCCAGGTCTCTACTTATGCAAGAGCAACAAAGACTAAACTCAACAAAGACTCGCCAACACTGAAATCATATCGAGGTTAACAAAAACAAAAAGGCACTTCATGGCCAAGATTGTTGGAAAAGAACGGTAACATGATTATTGGGTCGGATAAATGATTAGTTAAGGTTTTCGTATTTGTATTTTCAGCAGTTTATGTGCTAGTGAAGTGTGCACATTTTGCCACAGCCTGCCTCCAGTCTGTTGCTGCTGATCCAAATCTTAGAATTGAGCGAAAGATTTCTGATGGTTAAGAAATTCCAGGTCAAAAACTCAGAAGAGTACAGTAGCATCCGGGCTCCAGACTCACTTTTTCCCCCCAAGGGACACACAAGTAGAAAATGTAATTCGACTTGTGTGAATGCTCATACTTCCACTAATGTTTACTATATTCAATTGTGGCGCAGGAGTTTGTCAGCAACAAAACAAATATTCATGAAAAACTAAAATAAATAAATAAATAATACATAAATAAATACATTTTAAAAAACTAATCAGCAATGATTATGGATTTCAATTTTTCTTAAAGCCAAAAGTAAACACAAAACAAAGTTACTGCAACAGGGGTTCAAACTCATTCATTCACTTACCCCCCTTCACTGATAAAGCTATTGGCACTGATCACTCCATCATAAAATCACAATATGCAATACCCAGGCCAAAGTCTTTCTATTGACGAGCTGCCAATGGTCCGCATTTTACATAAAAAATGTTAGGAATAACCTGATCCGCTTGAAAATTCCATACATGTGGCAGATAACACACAAATATCCCATCAAAACCCACCCACCACCACATCAACATCACTGACTATTCAAATATAATGAGGGGGAAATCTTTGACAACCATTCACAATGGATGAAAAAACACATTTAAAGATGCATTGTGGAGTTTGTAAGTTTTACTCGTGACTGCCACCTATGGCCTAATGTGTAACTGCAGCCTCTGTGCCAACCTTGCGCATCATGCGTCAACGCTTCTAACTTCGTCACCATCGTCATCATCATCATCGTCATCGTCATCAATGTGCTCTTTAGCATTGGTCGATGCTTTTAGTCTTTGAAAAAAATGCTCAAGCGTGAGCTGCTTGCAACCGGTCGCCATTTTCGCTTCCTCAGCCATTCTCCCCTCAACACTCTAGCTCCGCCTCACGTATTCTACTGATGCCTACCCAATCTTGTCCAAAGAAAGTCATCGCTGCCATCTAGTGCCCAAAAATAGTCATTATACTAACTAGATCTGCTTGATACTTTCCGCACAGCTGGCCAAGGCTTTCCTCCACCCGTTTAAAAAAAAAAAAAACATAGTGAACATCTTTTAACGTCTTTGACAGTCCTCCGTAGGATTTTACTAAACGTTATTTAATGTTTTTGGCAGTCAAAGAGTTAAAAGCTATTGTTCATATGTTCTGTTACATCCCAATGTTTTTGTGATTTGTAATTTTCCACAGAATGGCAGAATGCTGGTTGGGTGGTTTACAAAGACATGTTTACAACAGCTACCAACTACTTAATTGTGACAGTTAAGCACAAACTGTGAATGTTATGTTTATGTTAAAACTGATTCAGAATCAGCATACATTATTGTTGTCTGAACATTTTGCACAGGAATTATTATTAGAATAAATGAAACCTTTAAATAAATGTTGGTTGGGTTTATTACATTAAAGTGGATTAAAATCGTCCTGAATAACTGAAAAAAATCAAGATTTTATTTTGTGTCCATATTTCCCATCCCTAATACAATCTAATAGGTGCATTCACAGTTAAAAAGTCATGGCTCTTTGTACTCATTTGGACATTGGTAGAGCACTGGAGCATTCATGATGTAGACATTTTTTTAACATTAACATTTTGAACTCTACAATGCACCTTTAAACTTATTAACTGTTTCCACTCAATGTCGAGAAATGACAAGTTGTCACTCCCAATTGAACTACAAAAGAAATGCACTGCAAACGAATTAGATTTTTTTAAAGGCTATGTTTTTTTGAAGTTAAACCAAGTTCAGAAAGATTAAGAGTCGTTTTAAGGTCAGAGGGTTGATTTGACAAGAGGGAGAAGCATATGCATGCAAACAAACACGCCTACATTTGTGGCGAAGATAAGGCTTATCTTGGGTATTTCCTCAAAGTCAGGACATTTATGACCTAGTTGATGGGCTGAGGTGGAACACAGGTAACTTCTTCCCATTATCTATTTTACATTCAGATTAATTGAAGTGTAGTTTTCCCAAAGCATGTTGACCCTTAAAATGATATTATAGCAACATGAACAAGTCCAGGGGGCACCGACGAGGCCAACATTACGCTGTGCTGCAAAAAAGTTGTCGGGGCAACATCAACATGTTAATGACAGCATTGATATGTCATCATTGTCTGTGAAAACTGAAGAAGCTGCTGTGGTTCTGTCGACGTCACACATTAAAATGTTTACACAAGTTAGTCATGGCAGGGATTAATAAGCTAACTTTGATGAGATGTGCCTGCGGAGCGGCCATTTCCCAGCTGCAGTCCGTTTCCCAACTCAACAAAGTACGTCAGGAGGCCGGGTGTCCTGTTAATGTCTCTGTGCAGCTTGAAAGCTAGTAGATGACTATTATAAGCCAAAGTGATTGTCTCACCATCAGGCAGTGGTGTCTCCATCCAACCTTAGACACTCACACATAAACAAATATGAGCGCACTCCCACGAGAGGCCCTATTAAAGATGAGTCAGGCCCAAAGGCTTTGCTTGCAGGGGTACTTTACTGATG